>NC_056672.1:52082857-52385000 GCF_018350195.1 Panthera tigris
GAACAATTCTATTGTAATGCAGGGAAAGCTTAAAAAGGATTCTAGAGACCAGTTGGAAGGTAGTAGACACAATGAGTAAGAAATGGACATGGGAAGGTTATAGAGGGAATCTGTGAACTTTTTCCTTCAGTATACACAGGGAATGTGATTGAGTTTAGGAGCTAAGAGATGCCCCTCAGGAATCTAGACTATGCAGAGAAACTGGAACTACCCACATGTAAATAGTAAGCAACTAATAATCTAGCAAAGATGAATAGGCAGAAAGGTCTGACTCCGAAGTGAAGAATAATATTGAAAATAATACAGGGTAGAGCTCTAGTAAGAATAAATTACTGAGCCTTTTTACTTTAGCTGGTAGGTCAGCTGGCTTGGATTGACATAAAATATATCCAAATTTTAGCATTTATCATGTACTGTTCAGTAAGGTAAACAGTACGCAGGCTCTGGCTTGACAAGTTTGAGATCAAGAGCCAAGAATATATAGTAATAAGTTTTTTGATAACCAGGCTGCTGTAGGGAAAGTGTTGCTTTGTGGCAAGTATTCTAGGATTGACTGCAAGAGAAAAAGGTGCAAGATGTGTAAAGTGTTGAGGACACACCATTAGTAATGGAGTAAGGGCTTTTAAAAATTAGAAATATTCAACAGTGTGCAATGGCCCTGTTGGAATGTTTTTGTGCAATCTATTTTGCAGGGGGAAAAACCTATTTGCATACAGCTTCCTGCTGTGAAGTGTTCCAACAACCAAGCTGGTTAAGAGACTTTTTTGTTGTGGAGCTATTGATGTGACTGGAGAGGCTGCTAAGGTCACTCTTTCTGGGACACTCTCATAGTTTGATTGATTGTTTGACAGAGCCATTCATTCAATCAGCAGACATTAATTGGTAACCTGTTCTGTGCCTATCAGTAAGTAGTGTGTCATGCCTAAGAACCCTGATTTTGGAGTTGCACAAATCACAGCTCTTAAAATTAACAACATGGAGTTTTTTGAGAAATAGTTAACTTCTGCATCTCAGTTTCAACATGTATTAAAGGAAGTACATCATAGCTCCCACATACCATGCTGGAGACCTATTGCATGTCAATTGAGAAAAACTTGTATCACAAAACGAGCTCAGTAAAAACATCAATACTTTTTGCCACTTCACTAAGGGAATAGAATTGCTGGGGAGAACATAGAGGACCACCCCATGAGTGTGACCCATAGGTGAAGCTCAAAAATATTTCCAAGAGCTTAAATGTCCCCATTGGAAGTTAAGTCTAAATCTTGAAGCTGAATGTGACCTATAAACAGCTGTGCAAGGTGTTATAGATCACCATTCAGTATGTCATGTAGAAACTATGGCAACATGCAGGGAAGGGAAGGTAGGTATTTTTTGAAGCCTGTGCAACAGGGAAACATTCACAGGGTGAGCTTTATGGTTACACTGGATAACATGAGGTGAGGCTCTTCTCTTGAGGGTTACTTGCAGGAAGGGGTGAGGAAGAGATCACTTATGCACAAAGCCAGGTAGCTCCTCATCACTGTGAGGTTCTGTGTCCTAAAGCAAAAGGTATGCTGCTCCTGTGCCCACTGGCCATTCCCATTCTGGGCTGTGTACTCTCTAGGGCTGCTTGCCTGTCTCTAGCTCTCTCTCACTCACTCTCTTCTTTATTGTTACTAATTTGATGATCTCTTCTGCAAACAGATCCACTTTGAAACATTAAATGAGTCAAGGACAGATACTTGGGAAAAAGGATTACTTAGAGATGGAATCAGAGGTATTAAAGATTAGACCTACCCCTCTGACACCAAAAACAAAACAATCAAACCTCTGAAGTCGCAGTCCTGTAATCTTGCCATGGGAATTCTCCAAGGAAATTAACTGAAGGAATTGAAGCCTTTAATTGGCCCTCAGATATCTACCATGGCTACATTGAGTTCCCTTTAGGGAAATATTGGAGGGGAGGCTGCCTGTCACACCTTGATTTGAATAAGGTTAGCTTTCCAGTGTTAAATTATGAAGATTCCTTAAAAATTGGACTGTTAGGGAATAGTTTTCCTATTACTGTGAGGTAACTTTGCTGTATATTTTAAAAACAATCTTAAAATGGCAAACAAGGAAGAGGTCAATAGTAATTAAATAAAACCTACTCCAACACTGGAAATGTGTACCAAGCCATGTGGCCTCTAGGGTGACTCAGACAAATCACAAGTCAAGTTTATAAACCTTATGTTTGTTAATATCCTAATGTATCCCGAGAGTAAAATATTTTGGGTAACAGAAACTACTGTTGTAAAAAGTTAAAAATAGCAGCAACAATATTGACGGATTATCTTTGAAATTGTCTTTCCGTCTTATTGTAATTTGGTTTTTTCATCTTTCTTAATTACTTCTTGTTTACTTAAATTTTGGAAGTTGTGATTTATGCGTTTGGAATGTATTTTTACTCTAATGGTCTAGAGCTAGTTTGTGAAATTTCTCAGATGATGTCAAGAGAATTTGGGCAGAAACTGATAGTCATATTTCTAGATAATCCATATTTGAGTACATGTATATGGATGGGGCACTATTAGAAACTCATTATCTCTAGTACTGACATTATAGTTAGCTGTTTTGTTCCCACGGTTTCTTCTCTTTCTCTTCTGGATCTTCTGTTCTTTCAAGTTTGCTGCTTATGTGTTTGGTGTGCACTTTGGGATTACTCAAGTAGTTCCTAAAATAGAAATGAGGCAAATATGAGACAGCTAGGTTGTACAGAGTGTTGTTCTCAATTTATCTGTGTGCTTCGTAATAATGAAATAATAGTTCCCCTTGTATGTAAGACTCTGAGGAGTGCTGCTGATCAGGGCATCGTCAAAACAATACCTTGACAAGTATGTTTCTAACAACCCAGTTGACAAATGAGGACTACTAGTATCATGGAGAATTGAGGGGCACCTGAGTGGCTCAGTCAGTTAAGTGACCGACTCTTGTTTCTGCTCAGGTCATGATCGCACCGTTGGTGAGTTTGAGTCCCACATTAGGCTTTGCACTGACAGTGTGGAGCCTGCTTCGGATTCTCACTCTCCCCTTTCTCTCTGTCCCTACCCTGCTTGTGTGTGTGCGCTCTCTCTCTCTCTCTCTCACTCACTCACTCACTCACTCAAAATAAATAAACTTAAAAAAAGGAGTAGCATGAGCAGAGGCATCACTACCAACACGTGCCAGTTGTGTTGAATATTATAGGATGCATGACCTGCCACAGAACAATGGCAGAAGACATGAGAAATGAGTTAAAAGCACCTCTCGACTTAGGAATAGTCAAAATCCCAGCTGAAATTATTTAAAATTTTTTTCTCTGTTAATAAAATAACCCAATGAATGTTCTTGTATTATTGAATGAAGTGCTCAGAGCAGGAAAAATGCAAATCAGGAGGAAAAGTCTGTAATAGAGTGTGTGTGAGACATTTTGTGTAGGGAGTGAAAGTTTCCTAAAATTAAAATCAACAAGATTTAGCTTGAGACTATATTGCTCTGTTATTTTCCTCTCTATCTCTTTCTTACTGTTGCTTTTTAAAAACATAGGAATGTATAGTTTAGACACATTTTTTACTCTGCTGTTAGCATATATATGCTGAATCTGAGCATGGATGTCACCAGTAAGATTTGATCAGGAAGAGCATTCATAGATTATGATTGAGGCCAGAAAGATGGTATCTGTGGACTCATTAGAAAGATACTCCTTGTGGCCTTAGTGGCTGGATTTCTCCTGTCTTCAGTGAATAGGGGCCACATGAATACCTTTACCAGACAAATACACAGTAGGATTTTCTACACTGTCAGAAAATCTTATTTAGGCTAACGCCTTTGTTCTGTGCACAGAGTGCTCTGACCATAGATTGGGAGGCTATTCCCTGAGAAACTGTATTCCAAAAACAATATAAAAAAAGTAGTAATCGAGATTTGATTGAGTGTTCATTAAATTTTAGAACTTCTTAGTACATGTGAATAAAAGTTGAGGGCCTTAGTAACTTGAAGAAACCCAGGGAATTTGAGAGATGGCTGAGACTGCATAGAGTATATGAAATAGCATAAAAAATGGGTTTTAAATTAGTGATAAAAATGGAAAATATTTCTGAATATGCTCATTCAGAGCTTGAAACCCTGTCATTAATTTGTTGGGAATATATATTCTGTGGCATGTAATTTTAAGCATCAAAAAACAGTGGTGGTAAAATTGACAAGGAAGCTAAGAGTAACTATGGAAGAAGAGTGAGAAATCTTAAAAGTAAATTTTCAAAGGTTGTGGACAGGCAACTTCTGCTTTCATTTATGTTGTTAAAGGCCTCACAGTACTCTGATTCCCATGGTAAAAACAAGGGAAAAAAATCTGGAACAAATGAAGATTTTTCTATATGTATAATGAACAGGGACTCAAGGAAGCCTTGATGAACTGAATTTCAGAGAAAGCAAAACCCTTCATAGGACAGCACACTTGCCCTGCTTTTTCTGGAAGTGAGCGGGATTGGGGAGGGGGGGAATGGGTCAGCGAGAATTTAGTGGGCAGAGAATTTAGAGGGCAGTGATGATATAGTTGGTACTGAATGGCTAATAAATTAGATGGAGAGCATATTACCATGAAGATTCCCAAAAGTATGCAAAAGTAGATCACTAGGGCTAATAATTCTCAGGACATCTTCACTTCTAACTTGTGCACAGAGAGTAGTGCTGGAGAAGGGGTTAGAGAATGCAGGGAAATAATCTGTTCTTAAATTTTCATATGGCACTTAAATTCTGGGGCAGTGTCTGTGTTAAATCAAAGCATGTTTTCCAAGCATATCAAGTTAAAATTACATGAAATTACAGCCTCAATTGCTCCCAGTTCGAATAATGGCAAGATTAACAAAAAGCCAAGTAGGTTTTGGGTTGAACTAATCATGAGTGAACTCAGGCTAATTAAAGCTGTTCAAACGTCACTCAATTTGATGAGGAAGAACCTGAATGATCAGTCTCTCATCCTGTCCAACAAAGGAGGTGACATGGCTTGTGCTGTAATAAACAAAATAACACAATATACTTCTAGCTCTACCTTTTTAAACAATGTATATAATAATCCTAAAAAGTGCAAATAAATAGTAAACTATGATCCCAAATCAAGAGAAGACATAATTAGTAGACTACATTAGGTAATCATTCATACAAGGACTTTTAAAACAAATACTCTAAATATGTTTTAAAAAATAGGATAAGATTTAAATAAAAAATTAGGACTGTCATGTAGAGAAAAGTAAGATAGAATGAAGTAAAGATTCTATAACTATAAGACAGTATCTGATACAAAAAAAATGCATTGGATGGGTTTAAGAACAATTTGGAGACTAATGAAGGAAAAATCATTGAACTTGAAGGCCAGTGAGTAGAAATTATCAGGGAGAAATTTCAGAGAGAAAAGTATGTAAAAAAAAATTCAATAGAATGGCTTGCAGGATAATTGCAAACAGACTAACATATATGCAATTGGAGTCACAGAGTTAGGGACGGAAGAGAGAATAAAGCATGATTTTTAAATATTTTCTTCAGTTCCAAGGAAAATCATCAACCAAACAGGTTAAATATCATTAACCAAACAGGTTAAATAAACACTATAATCAAACTGTGGAAAACCACAAGTAAAGCTAAAATACTAAAACCAAACAAAGAAAAATACCAGTGACTATAAGAGACGCACAGATGAGTAACAATATGAACTATAAGTTACTTCGGATCAGAAACAAGGCAAAGCAGGAAACAAGAAAAGGACATCTTAAAATGCTGAAAAGAAAAAAAAAAGTCGACTTTATTCAGTGAAAATCTAGTGAAAAAGTCTATCCAGTGAAAATATATTTCACAAACGAAAGCAAATAAGATACTTTAGATAACCAAAGCCTAAGAAAATTTGTATTTAGCCAACTTACACCATATGAAATGCTAAAAGAAATTGTTCAGGCTAAAGCCAAAAGAATAACAGAACCTGGAATCTTAATAGCAAGAATATAGAGAGTGGGGAATTATAAAATATGTGCAATTATAAAGAATTATTTTTCCCTTTTAGTAATTCTTTAAAAAAAACTCTTCAAAACAAAAGTAAAAATAATACATTGTAAAGTTTATAAAATATGTAGAAGTAAAGACTATGACAATAGCACAAAGATAACACAGAGATCAATTGAAATACATTGTTTTAAGGTTTTATTACATTTATGCGAAGTGGTATATTTCAGAATAGACTGCCATAAGTTCAGAAGGAACATTTTGATTCCTATGGTGACCACTAAATATTCACAGATACAGCTTAAAAGACAATGAAGGAGTAAAAAAAAAAAAATTAACAACTCAGTGCAAAATAAAGGCATGGAGGGAGAAAGACCCGAAGAATAGATAGGACAAATAGAAATCAATTAGGAAGATGACTGACTTAAGCCTGATAGTATTAATAATTTAATTATATGAAAATCATCCAATCAGTCATGTTAAAAGGCAGGATGTCAGGATACAAAATAAGATTGGGTACAAAGCCACTAGAGAATTCTTTTTAAATGTAAAAGGACATCTGGTTAGAAGTAGAAAGATACAAAAATGTAAACCATGAAAATACTCATGATAATATGACTATATTACTATTAGGCAGAGGGTTGCCAGTAATGGAATATTATTATGGCAAAACAACATTCCATAATTATAAAAGGGATATTTCATTAAGAAAACACAGGAATCAAAAAAAAAAAAAAAAAAGAGGCGCCTGGGTGGCGCAGTCGGTTAAGCGTCCGACTTCAGCCAGGTCACGATCTCGAGGTCCGTGAGTTCGAGCCCCGCGTCAGGCTCTGGGCTGATGGCTCGGAGCCTGGAGCCTGCTTCTGATTCTGTGTCTCCCTCTCTCTCTGACCCTCCCCCGTTCATGCTCTGTCTCTCTCTGTCCCAAAAATAAATAAAAAAACGTTGAAAAAAAAAATTTAAAAAAATAAAAAATAAAAAAAAATAAAAAAAAAAAAGAAAAAGAAAACACAGGAATCCTAAATGTGTATGTACCTTGTAATAACAGAAATTCTAAGTACATGGAACAAATTTTAACAGGTATAGGAGAAGAACTAGATACAAAAACAATTATATTTGGAGATTTTAACACTCCTTCCCAGTAACTGAAAGATTATAAAAAAAATTAGTAAGAATATGAGAAGTTCAAATAACACTGCCCACATACATGATCTAGTAGATATTTTGAAACTAAGCCCAGCAAAATCAAAATACATATATTTTTTTTCAAATGCAAACAGAATGTTAAGATAGTTAATATGCTGGGTTGTAAGATGTCACAGAATGGCAAAGGACTGAAATCCTAGAGTATGCTTTCTGACCATAATGAATTAATTTAAAGATCAGTACCATCCTGAAAAATCTCCAAACATTTGAAAAGGAAACAAAATATTTTAAATACGATGCCAAAGAAGTAACAAGGAAATATAGGAAGAATTTCAAATTAATTGATACATTTTTGAAAATTCGATATTTGTGGGATGCTGGTAAGCGATTCTTTAGAGAGAAATGCAGGTCTAAAATGTATATATTTGAAAAGAAGACAGATTTCAAAATCAATGATCTAAGTGTCCACCTAAAGAATCTGGAACATAGCAAATTAAAGAATGTGCAGAAAGATTTTGATACTAGCAAGTAGTTGAAGGAAGAGACTTTACTCTTAATTAATTTTACACATGCTGAGCAGAGAAGGCTTGAGTTGACACTCATCCAACATAATCTGAGTATATGTCTCACTGCTCTGTCTGTACCACCAGTACCACACATAGATGCTCATGTATGTATGTGTACACACAAACACACACACATTTTCACATTTTTCTCTCTGGAGAATCCTAATGGATAAGGCAGATAGGATGTCTTCTGCTGCTGCCCTTTCCCACCCTACATCAGTCTGAGTGTGTCTTAATATCATGGCACACAGAAAATATGGTTCCTTCATTTCTTTGAGCTGTGGTGACTAAAGTCAGCTGTGGTGACTTTGTTGTAAAAGTCCCAGAAATATTACATATAGTGACCTGGCATGAATGGCCAGAAAATAAGAAGTGGTCTTTAAAAATTATGTAAAATCTTCCTGAAATATCTATAAGTGGATTATGTTACAGTAGGAATAATCTGTGAAATCTATTCTTTAAAGCACGAGATCCCAAGGAGAGGCTATGGTAGCAATACTATTCTCTGTTAGTCTCTCTATGTATTATTTTCTAATCATTTTGACTCTGAAAGTGTGTTTTAATATCCTGTCTTCGTACTCAAATTTTCCATTGTCTAATAGTCACCAGTAATTTTCAAATATAAAAATCCATGGTGGGGCACCTGGGTGGCTCGTCTGACTCTTGGTTTCAGCTAAGGTCATGTTCTCATGGTTTGTGAGTCTGAGCCCTGAGTCAGGCTCTGCACTTACTGTGTGGAGCCTGCTTGGGATTCTTTCTCCTTCTCTATCTCTCTCTCTCTGCCCCTCCCCCACTTGCTCTGTCTCTGTCTCTCAAAAATAAATAAAAAATAAACTTTACAAAATTAAAAAAAAAATATCAGTGGATAAAGAGTACAGGAAGGAAGCTATCTGGGAGAGTCAGCAGCATGGTATTTCCTAGAGACTCAGGTGCAGGAACTTTTTTGGGATGTACAGAATGTAATCTCTCCATTGCAACCTTGAGATGTTTTCTTCAAGTCCATTGTTTTCTATGTAGGACTGTTGGACCCATTTTTTGGTCTTAAGATCTTCTTTGTGAACAGTGTGTTTTAACATTAAGAGGTATTTTATTTAAGAAGCTTTATTCCAGATAAAAATACCAAATTAATTTGTCCCAGTTTTGTTGGAGAAAAATAATACATTTCTGAGCATTCAACCTTCAAGCTCTCTAAGCAGATATTAACAGCAACTATGAACCCTATGCATTTGAGAAACATTGTGGAAATAGGACAAACACCTGCAAGTACGGGAACCAGGAAACCCACTCACAGCCCATCATACAAATAGGCAGATGCATTGAACAAGACAGAGGAAATAGGTTTTGCCTCCTTCCAGAACTGTGTGTCCCAGACTTGGTAGGCAATGTTTATTTTGCACTGCAGACCAGGTAGGATAGCCTATGTGTAACTATGTTTTCAGCCCACTCCAGAGTGTCACATTATATTGAATGATGAGAGTAAAATTTTCCATTGTGTTATAAAATATTAACAGACTTAGAGTAATGGGCTTTCCTAATAGACATCCTCTAAAAGAACATATACCTAATAAGAAGTAGCAAGATATAGGAGGATCTTAGCTGTGTATAAACCTTAGTGGGGGTGGGGAGAAGAGTTGTCAATAGGAATACATTTTCTGATAGTAACTAGAAGGTTGCTTATTTCTGGTGCAACTTTGCTGTGTTCTCCACCCTGACATGTTTCTTGCTTCAGTGAAGAGAGGAAATGTTTCAGAAATAAGATATTTAGAAATAAAACTTAAGAAATAAGCTATTTTTTCCTTTTATAAGAGCTATTCTCAATACCAATATCTTTTTTGTAATGTTTATTTTTTTTTTTAGAGAGAGATAGGGTGCGAGCAGATAGAGAGGGAGACACAGAATCCAAAGCAGGCTCCAGGTTCTGAGCTGTCAGCCAGAGCTTGATGCAGGGCTCAAACTCACAAACCGTGAGATCATGACCTGAGCTGAAGTTGGACACTTAACTGACTGAGCCACCTAGACGCCCCCTCAATATCAGTATCTTTTGTGTATCTTTCTCTCTCTTGCCTTTTTATTTTCCCAGATTTGTGATAACTCACCTTGTTCAATTAATGATAGTTAATATGGTAACCCCAACTGGCTATATATAATCATGGTAAAAATGTGTGTGTTGTTATTAAGCGGGTTTAACCATAAATTTCAGGGTTTGAAATGTGAGAACAGAAAGAGAGGGTAGGAGGAATAGCCAGATTTCAGTCCTTCTGAGATCTAGGTGGCCAGAGACTTCCCTGTACTGGAAAGGAAGACTCCTCTTTGTTGTCTGACCTGCTCTGTTTCCCCATTGGGCAAGTGGCCCTGTTTCCTGTCTATATTACTGTTTGGTGATGTGTGTTATGCCTATTAGTGGTTTTGAGGTCTGAAGATGAGGACATTCATTTAGGGAACAAGGTTTCAAGTGAAATTGTGAAGATATGGACATGGTAACATACATAGGCATTTCACTACACTAGAATTTCTTAGCTAACACATAAACAAAAGGAGACTAATTGATGTGAAGTAGACTAGAGAATTGAGAAATAAGTTTAAAGTTACCCAAACTTTTTGAAGTCTTCTAAAGAAAGGAAAGACAAATTCAGGGAAAGACTTCTCAGGAGTAAGTTTGTTGGCAAACACACACACACACACGCGCGCACACACACACACACACACACACACACACACACACACACACCATGCATGGGGAAAAAGTTCCAAAGTCTGAAAATTTACTGCTTTATAACATTTTTTTTAACCTTCAGGCCTTAGTTTTGCAGTCTCTAAAATAGAATGAATATTATCTTCTTCATAAGTTACTTTGCAGAATGAATGAGATGATACTTGTCAACTGCTTACAGTGCTGCAGGCAGCAAGGGCTCAGTAGATGTAGCTATAGTCGTTTTTCATTATCCTTCATAAAGCGAACAGAGACCCTGGGGAGATTAAAGAGGAGTCCCTCATGAGTGATTGAAACAGGAAACTCATAAACTATTGCCAAGAGTAAGATGCCCTCCATTGAAAATTAAGTTCTCTTGTCAGTAACAAAATATTAAGAAAATTGCACTGAACCATATTGAATACACATGATTCCTAGAATATGTGAGAGAAAGTACAATAAATAATATGTTTGAAGTTGAGCCAAATAACAAATAGAAATTATACTCAGTATATTTGAGTCACGTGGGGAAGGACAAACTTCTTCATAGTAAATGGCAAATAGCTTATTCTGGGAAGATAGAGCTGATACTCTTCCCCTTCACATCCAGCGTACACAGAAACATGGTGATCGACAGGAAGAAGTTAAATGCAGAGGTACCATCACCTCTGGAAGACTCCTGGGCTAGAAGCACGAAGATGTATTAGACACTATCTCTGGAGCGTCTAAGGGGAGGGTGTGTTTTGATTACCTGGGAGAGTGGTCATTTGTTGGTGTGGACCGCAGTCCTCTGTTCAGAAAGACTGTTAGGGTTTCTGTGTCCTTTATCTTTCTTAGCTCTTTATCTTTCTCTGTTCCCATTCTCTTCCTTTGCTAAGTCTTTTTTGTTTGTTTTTAAAGATAATATTATGTTTTTAGTTCATCCCGATCTGACATTTTTTAAATAATGAAAAATAAGCTTTAGGAGTGAATAAATTAAGGAGAATTTAATGAAGTCTCCATAATGCTGTTGGAGAGAAATAGACATGTTGATGACTAAGGAATTCTACAGCTCTAAATTGACTCCTGGTCCTTTATCTGGAAGTGCCTAAAAAACATGTCAGATCTGGGGTGAGCTGTGTCACAGGGGCAAAGAGGTGGGGCAGACTACAGGGTCTCACAAGACATGTCAGCGAATGAGTAAAAAGAACACGATCTGTGGTAAAAATATTTGCTCAGCTGGAAATTTCTTTTAGTAGGTGTGTCTCAGTGGAAATTTTAGAATCTACCATGAATAAGATTCCAAATAATACCTGTCAAGGTTGAATTAGAAAGAAAGAAAACAATCAGTTGAGGACTAAATCTGTAACTGAAAATTATCCTAAGATTTCTATTGAGATAATTTTTTTGGACTAAGGGACAAATATTTCTATTTTAAAATGTTCATAAAACAAGAAGCATCACTATTGAATCTGCAACTGTAAAATCTGTTAAGTTGGGAATATTGCTGTCTTTCTACTTACAGAAATTTCACTCCATTAGCTTCATACCTAAGTTGAGCTTATGTGGGAGTGCATACTTAAAGTTTCAATTAAAAGAAAATTCCATGAAATGTGAAGGATGACAGAGGTACAGTGACTGATGACTAGCAAGAATTGTGCTCCTTTTTAAATTTATTATTATTATTTTTTAAATTTCATTTTTTTTTAAATTACAACAAAATTAGTTAGCATATAGTAGTACAACAATGATTTCAGGAGTAGATTCCTTAATGCCCCTTACCCATTTAGCCCATCCTCCCTATCACAACCCCTCCAGGAACCCTCTGGTTGTTCTCCATATTTAAGGGTCTCTTATGTTTTGTTCCCTCCCTGTTTGTATATTATTTTTGCTTCCCTTCCCTTATGTTCATCTTTTTTGTCTCTTAAAGTCCTCATATAAGTGAAGTCATATGAGTTTTGTCTTTCTCTGACTAATTTCACTTAGCATAATATCCTCCAGTTCCATCCACGTAATTGCAAATGGCAAGATTTCATTCTTTTTGATTGCCAGGTAATACTCCATTGTATATATATACCACATCTTCTTTATCCATTCATCCATTGATGGACATTTGGGCTCTTTCCATACTTTGGATATTGTTGATAGTGCTGCTATAAACATTGGGGTGCAAGCGTCCCTTCGAAACAGTATGCCTGTATCCCTTGGATAAATACCTAGTAGTGCAATTCCTGGGTCATAGGGTAGTTCTGTTTTTAATTTTTTGAGGAACCTCCATACTGTTTTCCAGAGTGGCTGCACCAGCTTGCATTTCCACCAACAGTGCAAAAGAGATCCTCTTTCTCCACATCCTCGCCAACATCTGTTGTTGCCTGAGTTGTTAACATTAGCCAAGGAATGGTTCTCTTTAACACTAGTGGAAAGGCAGTGTCTTCATTTCCTCTTCAAGGCTTGCATTTTTCCTGTAATATCATTTTCTATACAGGTTAGGAATCATGGTCTGACAAAGTAAAAGTGAATTTGTAGGTTCTTCAATTCTAGTATTTCCAAATACTCCTACAAAAGGGATATAGTTACTGATTTGAAGAAGACCAGAAATATGGCGAATGTCTTAGAGACAGAGTGTAGGAGAAATCAGTAATCCTTGGAGACATGGATGTGGGTATTGATAAGCAGAGAGGTGCAGTTAAGCCTACTGCTTCATGTGTCATGCAAGAGTTGGGCCCTTGCAGCAAACATCCCAGAAACAGCATATGAGATCTTTCGGGACATGCTGATGACTGAGAAATAATGTTTAAGAAAATGTAAGGGAAGTCCCCTTTACCCTTAGAATCATACTACTCAACAGGCTACCTTTTCACAAAGAAAATCACAAATCAGTAGCTGGGGCATCCAGAATAACTCAGAACAGAAAAACCATGACTTAGAACTAATGTTTTTAAGTATCTTAGGGGTGTCATAAGGCAAAGATATCTGAATTTGGAGATCATTCCACTGTCAAATTTTAATGAAGTGCAAGGGAAACAAGATGGATAGAAGATAAAGTGTAGTAATCACTTAAATCTCATTAAAAAAAATAACAAAGGAGTGTGTTTATGTAGGCTAGTATCTAAGTTTTCTCCGTCCATTTCCTGAGTTAATCCAGAGGAGTGGCAGATCTAGAAAACACGTAATTAAAGAGGGCAACAGTGCACTGCATCTAGGTACAATTAAAAGCTAGAGACAGTATTAAGTGTTAACAGTTTAAAATGGGAATACAGTGTCAAAGAGGGTTGAATCTGGGCTTTGCAGGGGAGCAAATTAATGTCACAGAACTTATTTCATGAAGCTTAACTGTGCCATGGAGATTTATAGAACCTTAAACTGATGACAAAGAAGTTTCAAATACTCACCGTTTTCTAACAAAAGCCCAAAATAATTGAGGTCTGACATCTTTCCAGGACTTAGTCATGGTCAGATAAGCTCTGCTACTCAAACTGTCCATCACCTTTCCTCTATTTCATTTATACAAAACCACCACAGGGAGGTTAAATATATCAAAGGACTCCTTTGAAGTTCCATATAAGAACCTAGAAATGAGTGATGTGGCTTGTGCTACTCTTTCCTATTGAAGAGAAAGTATGTGTCCACCACCCACTAGCTAAGTAAATGTGGTTCTGAGAGAATAGTCTGTGGAGATGAGGGAAGTCTGATAGAGAAGAAAATAAATACTGGCATTTCATTTCCCTTTTGGAAGTGTTCCTATGAAGTGATTTGCTCATCTGAAATCTATGCCTTTTTGAATAGAGCAATAAGGTAACTGGCGGGGTGGGGGAGGACAAGGTAAAAAAAAAAAAAGGGGGGGGCTGGGGAGCCATGTAGCAGTCAGCCTCCCACCCTCAGTGCTTGGAAGAAGATGAGCTTGAGCTGTCCTGTAAGCACCCACCCAAGAAAGTTGTTTGCTGTGTGAATTGATTGTATGAACAGAGGTTGAAAATGTAGCAGAGAGTGGAATGAAATGAAGTTGGAATCGGATATCCCTTACTAGAAAACCATGCAGCGAGGAAGAGGTCTCTGGAGAAGTCCTTAAGGAACTGACATGTATCTAATCCACGTTTCCAACAAACCTGAGTGTTGAGCTACATATAGTCGCTATTTAAGGAAAGAAAGAGCAGCAGCCAAAGGGGGCTCTAAAAGCAGGCTGAGAATAAAGAGCTACAGCTCCTCACTCTCCAAGCTTCTTTGGCAGGAGTCTGGAGGAAGAAGAGAGATAAAATTAAGCGCCATATGAGATTGGACATTAAAACAAGTCTAAAGAACTTAAAAGTGACTCGAAGTTAGGGAATCTGTCCAGTATGTAGTCATGCTACCAGCAGTCCCCCCATAAGCAAGTGCCATGGTGATCAAACAAGGAAAGGTCTTTATTGCAGGAAGCACCCATGAGAGAAAGTAGAGAGGAAGCCTGGGAAATCTAGGGGAGCTAGTTGTCAAATGAGAGCACAGGACTGACTCCAAGTGAAGGAGAGAGGTCATTGGGTGAAAATGTCATGATCAGCAGTCTAGGGAAGCTTCAACAAAGTGTTTGGGGAGTCGTTATATAAGGCCTGTTAGAAAAATTCCATGTCTCCCAGGAATGGACTTGGTGTCCATTAGTGTCCTGCTCTACAGAGCAGAGCACAAGTTAAGACTAATCAGTAAAGTGAGTACATCAGATAAGTTGATCAGCTCATAAGAACAGGAGAAAAATTATTCAGGATCTAGGACATGACTGAAGCAGGTTGGTACTGACCAAATAGCCCAGTAGCAACCGTGACCTGGACAGGGAGAAGAGAGAAAACTGGAACCTTTAAAATGACATGGAATCCTAGGACCACCAATTTAAATGTTTGAAATAATTAATTTAGTTGCCCTTGATGTTGGTTATTTATATATTTACTCTGTGTCGTACTTTATTTTACCTTATTTTTCCTCAAGGTTACTAGTTCTGTAAAAGAGACATTATTTCACCAAATGCATTTGAGATTAAAGAAAAAACTTTCAAATCTTCTGCTTAAAAAAAACAAACTTTTACGCTGGACATAATGATTTTTAAAAGCAGATTAAATAGTATAACGAACCCGATGTATTAATCCCTGTCTTTGACAATTTTCAAAAACTTGTTTAATCAAATTCCATCCCCTATTTCATCTACATGGACTATTTGGAAGCACATCTGACACACAAAATAATTTTACTATGGGGTAGGCTCTTATAAAATGATAGGTAGGCTTCTTTAGATCTTTAGCTTTATAAAAATAGTGGATTTAAGATTTTTGTTTCAGGGTCATTCAGAGAGCTTAGAAAGGCAGTACAAATAGTTACTTCTGCTGAAGCTTAACTTATTTTTGATGAATTAATTGATTGCAAAGACATTTGTTAAAAGGATGCTTCATGGGGGGAAGTTTAAATACTGATTAATAGCTTAAATATAAGAGCTCTATCAGTTTGAGTCCAAATCTAATCTCTAAAACTTCATTCCTATACAAAGGATAACAAAGCTGTTATCCACTGGCCCTCTAGGTATTGATCTGTACAATAAAACTAATATTTACCTGTTAAGTTGAATGTAAGAATTAAATATGTCGTATAAACACTGTCTTTTGAACAATGAGTGGTATGCATGGTAGCTAATGCTGTTATTTGTACATCAGAGTGGTGAAGTAACAATGAGAGATACTAGGGAGAGAGAAGAGGAACTCCTCGTGAGAAATTGATTAGATTGAAATAAGTTTTTCCTAGAATAATGGAGTGATGCCAAAGTTATATCATGTTAGCAGTCTGGGAAGCAATAATCTTTCTGTGGTGCTCAGAGGTCTTGGCGTTTCCTGTCCTAGACTTTCCTCCCCAAATTAGCATTTTCTACCTACTGTAGCCGACCGCAATTTGTTACCCACTCTAACCTTAGCAGGTTATCCTAAGTTTCTCACAGAACATGTAAAACAGTGTTTAACAATACATATCAAATCTAAGTTGGTTCTTTTGCCTAAATTGACAAGATGATCCACAAATTCATATGAAAATGCAAAACATTTGTACAGTAGCCAAAATAATATGGGAGGCACTCAACCAGACAAAGTTGGAAGTTTCACCTCTCAGACACACTATGGAATATAGTCAATGGAATATAATTGAATATCCAGGAAAAAAAAAAAACTTACATGTCTGTTCAACTTACTTTGAACAGAGATGCCAATATAATTAATTGGAAAGGAATAGTGCTAACACATGGCAGTAACACCAACATCCACATGCAAAAGAATGAAGTTGGAACTGTAACTCCTGCCATATATAAAAAGTACTCCCAAGTAGATCAAAGATCTAAATATAAGAGTTAAAACTATTAAACTCTTAAAAGAAAACAGAAGTGAATCTTTACCACCTTGGGTTAGGCAGTGATTAGCTAGATATGATAGTAAAGCACAACCAACCAGAGAGAAATAGATCAATTGACCTTATCAAAACTTAAAACTTTTGTACTTGATACCATCAAGAAAGTTGAAAAAACAGCTCACTGAATGAGAGAAAATATTTGCAAATTATATATATTATAATGGACTCAGAGTCATAAAAAAGAACTCTTACAATGTCATAATAAAAGGAACCGACCCAACTAAAACATGAACAAATGATTTAATAGATTTTGACCATTTTTATTTCTTCTTTAGAGAAGCACAGGAAAAACAATGCTCAACACTGTTGGTCATTAAGAAAATGCAAATCAAAGCCACAATGAGACGTCACTTCACAATCACTGAAATGATTATAATGGAAAAGACAATAAGTGTTGCTGAGGTTATGAAGAAATTGGGACCTTCTTGCATTGTTGACTGGGATGTAAAAGGATGCAGTGACTTTGGCAAATAGTTGGGCACTTCCATAAATGTTAGTATACTGTATACTGTATGAGCTAGCAATTCTCCTGGGTATGTACTCAAGAGAAATAAAAAAAAATATATCTACATAAAAGCTTATACATGACTGGTCATAGCTCCCATTATTCATAAGGGGAAAAACTCTAATGTCCACCAACTGGTGAATGGATTTTAAAATGTAGTATATCCTTACAATGGAACATTACTCAGCCATAGACAAAGAGGAATGAAGTACAGGTACATGCAACAACACGGTTGAACTTTGAAAATATTATGCTAAGTGAACAAAGCTAGTCACAAAAGTCTGTAATAGTGAGATTGTCTCTTCTGGACCTTCCCTATAAATCGATCTGTAGAGCAGAGGATAGATGAGTGTTTGCTCCAGGCTTCAGGTGATGTAAGGTGTTTGGGAGCAACTGATAATGGGTGCAGGATTTCTTTGGGGGATGATGAAAATGTTGTAAAAATTAGATTGCAGTGATAGTTGCACAAATCTGAGAATATGTTAAACATAATTGAATTGTCAGCTTTAAATGGGTGAATTTTTTGGTATGTGAATTGTATCTCAACAAGCCTGTTTTGAAAAGCGTAATATTCAAAGTATGCCAGAGAAATCTGAATTAAGACCTCAAATTCTAGTATTTCTAAGCAGAAACTTAGGGAATATGAGGAGACCAGAGATTTAAGGGCTTTGAGGAATATGTCATAGACTGATCAATGTAATTATCTGAGACTTGTTTAATAATGCTGTTTTATTAGAACACAAAAAGTCCCTGTTCACATTGACTGGTTGGATTCCAGAGGTCAAAAAACATGAATTTGCTGGAGTGCTGGAGGAATCTCATGAGCAGAGAAAGTTTTGTTAGCTTGGGCATTGAGGGATATCAGATTGTGAGGGAGTTGATGGAATGAGGTAAAATATTTAAAATTCAGGGCATCTGAGTGGCTCAGTTGGTTAAGCTTCTGACTTCAGCTCAGGTCATGATCTCACTGTTCATGGGTTCGAGCCCCACGTCAGGCTCTGTGCCGACAGCTTGGAGCCTGGAGCCTGTTGTGGATTCTGTGCCCCCACCCCCACATTCTCTTCCCTTCCCCTGCTCATGCTTTGTCTCTCTCTTTCTCTTGAAAATAAACAAACATTTTTAAAAAATGAAAAAATGATTTAAAATTCTTCAGAAAGCCTCCAGAGCTTTTTCATCTATCAACACTTTTTTTAAAGGGCCAGGTAGTAACTATTCTAGGTTTACAGACCATATAGTGATTGTAATGACTATTCAAATCTGTTCTTTTATTGAGATAGCCATAGACAGTATGTACATGATGGAGTATGGCAGTGTTACAATCAAACCTTATTTGTAAAACAGGGTGATGTCTGGATTCGGCCTATAGACCTAGTTTACCATCCCTGCTATAGAGGAAAGCCAGTGCTACAGAGGAGATCTGGACGGGTCTATTGTCTAGATCTAGTTCCTGGATCTTCTGTTGTGGGGTGAAGAGAAAAAGGTGAAAAGTTTACAAGAATGCTCATGTAACACATTTGATTCTTGTGAAGGTATCTAGTTTACCTGGGAACTTGAATTCCAGGCCAGTCCTGTGCATGCGAAGAGGCTAGGGAAGCAGATCAGCCCCTCACTTTACATGTACTCTGAAGAGAGGCGAAAGTGTTACATGAAAGGTAGTTAGGGTTTTTATTGTTTTAATTATGTTTTAGTTAAAAGGAAAAATAAGAGGCCCTGGTAAAAATGTATAGAATTTCGTTAAGACGAACTTAATTCTCATCTGACAAACAGATGTGAATGCCACTAAGGAAAGTTGAGTCCAAAGTCTCATGTGGGTTATGATATATTAAAATCCTTACCCTGTGGGATTTTTGCATGTCCTCTGGGAAACTAAGTAGTCAAGTAATAGTATGACATTATGGAGACATTTAGACTATTTAGAAATTGTCAGCCAGCTAAAAATCTTAATGGGAATTTAAAGCAAAATAATGGCAACAGAGCTTAGATCCCCTCTTGAGTGTTTCTCTGAAGGCACATAGCAGAAGACAGAACATTAGGAACCAGGGCTCTGAGTCATGGGGATTCATCCTGATGACTCTAGAGAATTCTATTTTGCCATCTCTCCATCCCTCCCTCTTAGATTTTTTCCTGTTTGTTGTTTATACTGATGTTAGGGTGGGAGTTCATTTACAAAGCACTATTTTCAAGGTAACCCATGGTATATGACATCTTTGTCAGTCCTCAGTTAGGAAAACCAGTTAATGAGGTGAGAGCAGAGTGAAAAAGGCATCTGGGACCAAGTCTGAGATTTTTGATGGCTTTGGTGATCAAATTTGTGTGAATTGGTTGGAGGCCCCCATGTTTCCCATTCCAGAACTGTTTTTAATGTCACCATTTTTCCATTCAGATAATTTGGCCCCTTTATTTACTGAATATAACATTTTTAATTATGTGAGCCACAGTAGGTATAAAGCTGAGGTGATGCATTTAAGGTGGATGACTGGCTTTGGAATCAAGTGATTGAGAGTGGAAAAATGTGACTCTGTCCTTTATTCCAAGACATACCAAGTAGCAATGTAAATAACAACTGGGGATTTTATGAGAGCTACAGGGTTGGAGAAGAGCTGGAGTTGATAGCCAGAATTCTCCCTTTCCACAAATCTAAGTCCCAGTGAGAAATACCTATGCTTTGGTTTTAAAAATATTTTTTTAAGTCACTAGTCCTTGTGAGTGACCTCCTTTGTTCAGTTAGTGCTTCTGTAATATGTTTAGGGACAGGTTCATGTTCAAGGTGAAACAGGAAATGGTAGAAACCATGGCTTTTGTTGGGGAGAATGGTATAGGAAGTAGATGTGAGAGAAGGTGAGTGTAACTGATCAGAGTAGTAAGCCTTAGTGACTCAGGAGACCACACATGAGTCTTGTATCCTCAATGGACATTGTCCCTATTGCCCTTATAGAAATACTCCCAGGGACTTCCAAATAGTTATCTAGTCTAACACCTAGGTGTTGTTCCATGATACTTTGAACCTGAAAACTGACATAGTTGAGCAAACTAATACTCACACTAAGAGTAGGAGAAATGTTGAGGTAAGCATCCTCAAACTCTGAGAAAAGATAAATTAGAGGAATACTTGTAGACTTGAGGAAGGCTAGGGCTTTTTGGTTTGTAATTGAAATTGGGCAGAAGTTCTAACTTCTCTCAGAATTAGAAAGAGCAAAATAAAAATATTGGTATAAATCGGCCAGAGAACTTCAACGCTATTAGGGAGCCATTGCCACCTGGCTCCATCACTTTGATCTTTGCTGCTTACAAACCTTAGTGTCCTCACTTAAAAAATTGGGCTAATTTTATATTCCGTACATGGTTGTAGAGCAAATAAAAGAGGACACAGTAAAGACTTATGAAATGGTTGCTGTTTGTATTAACTTTGTATCGTCTTTAATTGTAATAAAATTGAGACCATCAGAGATTCTAGGGAAAACACAGAAATAGAAATAAACTTTCCTTTGCTATTATTGTACCGATTATTTATTCTTCTTTGCCCAGGAATATCTTTTTTCTCTATTTGTTAGTTTTGGTGTCAGTTGGAAATTATCACTACATTGATGACACATTTAAAATAAATTTGCCTGTGTCTTCGAGGAAAGTAGATGAGTAAAAGCAGTTCATGGACTTAGTTACAGTGAGGATGGCTTGTGCTAAAGTTGGGGAATGTCATTGCCCTTCTTAAAATCCCTCAGTGTCCCTATTGCTGTTAAAATACCATTGCTTTGGAATCCAATGGGTTTTTTAACATTTTTTTCAAACAAAAAATTTACGAATTCCTAAATGGCCTCAGAAGTTTGATGATTATCTGGCTTCTGCTTTCCTCCACAAAGGCCTGTTATACCACTATTGTTTATTCACTAAGATCATGAGCCACCTTTGAGTTCCTCAAATGCTTTAAGATGTCTTACATACTGTTCCCTTTAACTAGAATACTCTTCCCTCAAGCTCTGCATCTGCTTAATTTTCAATTTAAATTATAACTTCTCAAGGACACAATTTCTAACTCTCCTCCTCTCCCCTAGAAAACCAATGAAATTTATTTCCTCTTGTTACTGTCTCATGGCACTCTGTTCTTTTTCTGAAACTTTCGATTCTGGTGGGTGGGTGGGTGGGTGGGTGGGTGAGTGAGTGTGTGTGTGTGTGTGTGTGTGTGTGTGTGTGTGTGTGTGTGAGTGTGTGTGTGTGTGTGTGTGTGTGTGTGTGTTGGCGTTTTAGATGTTTTCTCTCCTTAAGCAGACTTTAAAATTCATAGAGTAGGATCCATGCCTTTTTATTCTCCACTGCCTACCTACAAAAAGGTCTAGCACATGTTATCTGTTCAATAAATATTACTAGAGTATGTGGATGATGGAAGTGTAACTAGAATGGCATTCCTAAGATGACAAGGCGTCTATGCTTAGTTTACTGTTCTCTGTCACACAGCAGCATTACTGGTAGGAAGAGTGTATCAGAGAAGCAGAGTAGTATCGTAGGAAGTTTTTAGCAATGTTTCTGATATTGGAAAGTTATGGTCATGGGCTGTTGTAGCCCAACAGAGTTTACTTTATAGTGAAAGACACAATGATACACAGTAGTCCCCTTTATCCATGGGAGGATATGTTCCATGACTCCCAGTTGATGCCTGAAACCACAGATGGTACCGGATACTCTATACACTGTGTTTTCTTATCATGTGTACCTGTGATAGTTTAATTTATAAATCAGAGATTTATAAAAGAGATTTATCTCTTTATCTCTTTATTGCTAAAAGAGATTAGCAATAACTAATAAGGAAATATAACAATTGTAACAACTTACTGTAATTCAAGTTATGTGAATAAGGTTCTCTCTCAAAGGATCTTCTTGTACTGTAAGCACCTTTCTTGGGATGGTGTGAGATGATTAAATGGCCTGCACTGGGATAAAGTGAGGTGAATAGAGATGTTGTTACATAGCATCAGGCTACTGTTTGACTTTCAGGAGAAAGATTATCTTCTTCCGGATCATACTTGACCACAGGTAGCTGAAGCCATGGAAAGCAATACTGTGGATAAAGGGAGACTACCACATCCCCAAAGAAATTGCAATTAATGGAATAATGCTTGTGCCAGTTTGGGGAATGAACCTGAAAGCTATTTTCCACAGAAGTCAATGATCAATTAAATTGAAACCTTAATTCGCAATGCCCTTGTATTAGGGTTCTCCAGAGAAACAGAACCAACAGGACACACACACACACGTACACACATGTACACATACACATGTGTGTGTGTACGTGTGTGTGTGCGTATGTGTGTATATGAACTTTATTCTAGGAATTGGCTCACACAGTGATGAAAGAAAAGAAGTCCCAGGATCTTCCATCTTTAAGTTGAAGAATCAGGAAAGTTGGTGTAATACTCAATTTTGTTCTCAATTATGAAGGCCTAAGAATCTGGGGTGCTTTGACTATTTGGAGGATTAATAGTGTAAATCTGGGTTCTGTGTTCAAGGGTCCAAAAACCAGGAGTGATGATGTCTGAGGGCAAGAGAAGATAGATGTCTCAGCTCAAGCAGAGAGAGAGAAAGAGAGAGAGAGAGAGGGTTCATACTTCCTCTTTGGGTTGTAGTCAGGCCTGCAGTATATTAGATAATGCCCATCCACATCGGGGAAGACCATCTTTTTTACTCAGTTCACCAATTCAAAGGCTAATCTCTTCCAGAAACACCCATGCTGACACCCCCATGAATAATTTTTTACTACCTATCTGGGCATCCCTTAGCCTAGTCAGCTTGACACATAAAATTAACCATCACACCCTTGCATAAAACATTCAGAGACTTCCCAATTTGATTGGAATAAAATCTAAACTTCTTGGTATACGATCTTAGACATCTTAACTTTCCCCACTGTATGTACCCTCTCTTCCCACCACAGATTATTAAACTCTAATCCCATAGCCCCATTTCTCTGTTGAACTGGTGCAAAGTTCTTTGCTGCCTGAATGACTTTGGACTAACCCACTCTTCCCCTGGCTCTTTGCATGGCCAAATCGTCTTGCTCTAATTCTCACCTCAGATATAATTTCTTCAGGAAAGTTCCAATGACTCCTTCACCTCTTTAACCCATCTTCCCAACATCCTCCCCTAGGGCAACTTCTGTGTTTAGGAGTCTGGTTCTGCTTTTTATTTTGTTCCTGAATTTATTCTCTGTATTTATGAGTCCATTTTTTTTTTTTTTTGGTTTATTAGTTTTTTTCAGATTTCACATTTGAGTGAAATCATGTTATCTTTGTCTGGCTTACTTCACTTACCCTTAAATCCATCCATGTTGTCTGGCACAAATGGCAATATCTCATTTATTTTTTATAGTTGAGTAATATTCCACTATGTATATATACCACATCTTTATATATCTAAATTGTACTACTGGGTATTTACCAAAAGCAGAAGAAAATACCTAATTTGAAAAGATATATGCGCTCCAATGTTGATCGCAGTATTCTTTACAATAGCTAAGATAGGTAATTGACTCAAATGTCCATCAAGAGATGAATGGATAGGAAATGAATATTATTAAATGCATCAAAATATTGAGTGAATATCACTGCTTGGCAGAATAGCAAGTTATTTCAATGTTCATCTTCCCTCTTTTCCACATATTTCAAAGTTCAAAAATACATAGTTTTGTCATTAGTATTTAAGCAAAAGCTACTATTCATAATGTTACCACTTCTCCATGAGAAAGAGTAATTTCTGAAGTCACTTAAGGATAAAACTAGGTCTAATGGAAGAATGCCTTTTACAAACTCAGTTGACTTAGTAATCCAGAGTTTTTCATAAAAACCAGAGCTGGAATGCCTAAAATGATAAAAAATGGGAATGTTGTAGTAATTGATGGATTGTCATTGGGAAGGTTTGTGTCTATATTTTATATAATATAAAAATATTATAATGAGATGTCTTGATTTTTAATTAGCAGGCATGTCTAGTTTTTCTCAATGTCTGTAACCCAAATTAGAAACTTAAACCTTTAAAGTGAAAGTTGAGTTACCAAATTATTTTTATTGCATATTTTAAAATGGGATTTATGTATGGATATTTTTAATGTCTCTGAAGAAAACTGATAAATCCCAATAATACCATTGCTTTTGAAGCATTTCAAAGTTAGATGAGATTGGGGAATACTGAAAATGTCAAAGACAGAGATAGATTATCTGATTGTATGGCTAATTTCCTAGTTTAGCCAAATAACCTGAAAATATACTTTGGGCTAGACCTATATTTTAAATGATGCAACAAACGTTGGAAGAGGATATAAAAAAGAAGTATCCATTTCTTGGTTGTTAACTGGCATTTGAAAGTGTTTTTCTACCAGAATAAACTATAATGGTAATTTGAATTGAAAGGTATTATAACTTGAATACTTGTAACAGTGTATTCACTTTAGAATAGTGATATTATTTCTCTTAATACTTTAAAGTAGTTCTTTTTTTCTAAAGCCTAGTGATGCTAGCACTCATTTGAAATTTTAATATCCCTAAGAAAACTAAAACTTTTCATATTTACTTGTGATTTTCCATATTAGGAAATTCTAAGCAATCTATATAAATGAAATTTTAGAATTAACCTAAAAGGATCCAAGATGGGTGGGTTTCTTAGTCCTCCTCCAGCTGTAGATAACTTCTGCTTCATGTCAGTGCAGGGTTAGGGGCAGAGCGTTTTTCTGTTCCATGCCCATCAATAGGCATTTTCTTCCTTGTACCTGACAAATGTCCAGGACACAGCCTGTTTCTGTGCCCATCCTCCATCAGGAGCCAACCTGTACCTTGTACTCTAAATGGTCTGTAGAGTTGAGATGAAGTATCACCTTTAAATGTAGTGAAGTCTTCATGTGTAGACCACAGAGGGGTTCTCTTTCAGGTGTTTCAGTCCTGAATTCTGTCATATCCGTAATCAGTGGAGGCTCAAGGAAAAAGTTTGATGAATGATGGGGACTTATGTTGCATGTAAGGTTCCCTGGGATTCTAAACTGTCATGGTAGCACATATTTTGCCTTTTAATAATTCATTTATGTTTCAGCTGTTTTCTTCTTACTAGCTCTTATTGTGATGACCTCTTCTTTCTACTGTTTGGCAAAAAGGAAAATAATTTGTACTCTTGTCTCTCATAGGAGAGGTTTGGAACTCTTTGGAATTCAGTTTTTCATGTTACCTTGGAAGCTCAGCTCCTTCATGGCCTGAAAAATTAGGATTTTATACACTATATGATGTGTTCATTGTTATGGTAGAATTGATGTGTTTTTGACATTCTCTATTTTAAGCAGAAGTGGGAGTCTAATTAGTTATTTGTACATACTAGCCATTCATTGGAAAGTAAAAGTAAAAAATACTATTTAATTTTTTTTTAATGTGTATTTATTTTTGAGCAAGAGAAAGCAAGAGACACAGAATGTGAATGTGGGAGGGACAGAGAGTGATGGAGACACAGAATCTGAAGCAGGGTCTAGGCTCTGAGCTGTCAGCACAGAGCCTAATGTGGGGCTTGAACTCACAAGTGGTAAGATAATGACTTGAGTCAAAGTCAGACACTTAACAAACTGGGCCACCCAGGTGCCCCCCCAAATGCTACTATTAATGATAGTTTTAAAACATGAATCATGGAGAGATATATTTAACAAAATGTTAAAGAGCTTTATGCTGAAAACAATAAAACATTGTGGAGAGGAATTAAAAATACATAAGTAAATGGAGAGATGCATCAACTGTGTTTTTGGAAAACTCATTATTTATAAAATTTCATTCCCTAAAGCAATCTAAATGCAATCCCAATCCAAATTTGAAAATACATTGCTTGTGTTAAGAACTGAAAATCTGATTCTAAAGTTTATGTAGAAATGTAAAATCAAAAAATCACTAAGGCATCTGAAAGAACAAAGTTGACGACTCTTTATTACTTGATTTGAAGATTTACTTTAAAACTCAGTAACTGAGTGAGTGTTGTATTGGTTAAAAGATGATCAAATAGAATAGTGTATCAGAATAGAGGGTCCAGGGGCACCTGGGTGGCTCAGTTTGTTAAACGTCTGACTTTGGCTCAGGTCATGATCTCCTGGTTCATGAGTTTGAGCCCGGCATCAAGCCCTGTGCTGACAGCTTAGAGCCTGGAGCCTGCTTCAGGTTCTGTGTCTCCCTCACTTTTTACCCTTCCCTCACTCATGTTCTTTCTCTGTCTCTCAAAATGAACAAATGTTCTATCTATCTATCTATCTATCTATCTATCTATCTATCTATCTATTTATAAATTTACATCCAAATTAGTTAGCACATAGTGCAACAATGATTTCAGGAGAAGATTCCTTAGTGCCCCTTACCCATTTATCCCATCCCCCTCCCACAATTCCTCCAATAACCCTCAGTTTGTTCTCCATATTTATGAGTCTCTTCTGTTTTGTCCCCCTCCCTATTTTTATATTATTTTTGTTTCCCTTCCCTTATGTTCATCTGTTTTGTCTCTTAAAGTCCTCATATGAGTGAAGTCATAGGATTTTTGTCTTTCTCTAATTTCACTTAGCATAATACCCTCCAGTTCCATCCACGTAGTTGCAAGTAGCAAGATCTCGTTCTTTTTGATTGCCGAGCAATACTCCATTGTGTGTGTGTGTGTGTGTGTGTGTGTGTGTGTGGTGTGTGTGTGTGTGCATATATATACACATACATACACACATATAGATATATATACATATATGTGGATACCACATTTTCTTTATCCATTCATCTGTCGATGGACATTTGTGCTATTTCCATACTTTGGCTATTGTTGGTAGTGCTGCTATAAACACGGGGGTGCATGTGTCCCTTCAAAACAGCACACTTCTATCCAGTGGATAAATGCCTAGTAGTCCAATTGGGTCATAGGGTAGTTCTATTTTTAGTTTTTTGAGGAACCTCCATACTGTTTTCCAGAGTGGCTGCACCAGCTTGCATTCCCACCAACAATGCAAAACAGATCCTCTTTCTCCACATCCTTGCCAACATCTGTTGTTGCCTGAGTTGTTAATGTTAGCCATTCTGACAGGTGTCAGGTGGTATCTCTTTGTGGTTTGGATTTGTATTTCCCTGATGATGAGTGATGTTGAGCATGTTTTCATATGTCAGTTGGCCATATGTCTGGATGTCTTCTTTGGAGAAGTGTCTACTCATGTGTTTTGCCCATTTCTTCACTGGATTGTTTGGTTTTTGGGTGTTGAGTTTGAGAAGGTCTTTGTAGATTTTGGATACTAACCCTTTATCTGATATGTCATTTGCAAATATCTTCTCCCATTCTGTCGGTTGCCTTTTAGTTTTTCTGATTGTTTCCTTCGCTGTGCAGAAGCTTTTTATTTTGACAAGGTCCCAATAGTTGATTTTTGCTTTTGTTTTCCTTGCCTCCGGAAACGTGTTGAGTAAGAAGTTGCTACGGCCAAGATCAGAGAGGTTTTTGCCTGCTTTCTCCTTGGGGATTTTGATGGCTTCCTGTCTTACATTGAGGTCTTTCATCCATTTTGAGTTTATTTTTACGTATGGGGTAAGGAAGTGGTCCAGGCTCATTCTTCTGCATGTCACTGTCCAGTTTTCCCAGCACCACTTGCTTAAGAGACTGTCTTTATTCCATTCGGTATTCTTTTCCTGCTTTGTCAAAGATTAGTTGGCCGTATGTTTGTGGGTCCATTTCTGGGTTCTCTATTCTGTTTCATTGATCGGAGTGTCTGTTCTTGTGCCAGTACCATACTGTGTTGATGATTACAGCTTTGTAGTATAGCTTTAAGTCTGGGATTGCGATGCCTCCTGTTTTAGTTTTCTTTTTCAAGATCGCTTTGGCTATTCGGGGTTTTCTGGTTACATACAAATTTTAGGATTATTTATTCTAGCTCTGTGAAGAATGCTGGTGTTACTTTGATAGGGATTGCATTGAATATGTAGATTGCTTTGGGTAGTATCAGCATTTTAACAATATTTGTTCTTCCTATCCAGGAGCATGAAATCTTTTTCCAATTTTTGTGTCTTCTTGAATTTATTTCATCAGCTTTCTATAGTTTTCAGTGTATAGATATGTCACCTGCTTAGTTATATTTATTCCTAGGTATTTTATGGTTTTTTGTGCAACTGTAAATGGGATCGATTCCTTGATTTCTCTTTCTGTCGCCTCATTGTTGGTGTATAGGAATGCAACTGATTTCTGTGCATTGATTTTATATCCTGCAACTTTGCTGAATTCATGAATCAAGTCTAGCAGTTTTTTGGTGGATCAAAATGAATAAATGTTTAACAATTTTTTTAATTAAAAAGAGTATCCATAAATAGACTAGATTTTATTTATCAAATCTCCAACTAAAGTCACTTTGTTAAAAAAAATCATGTGTCTTCTGAAACTATACCAGTTTCCTTTGCTAAACTCTCATTGCCCTGTCTTTTCATTTACTTCATAGGATTTATGGTGGCAATATTAAATAATTATTTGTATAATTATTTTTATTGTTCCCCATGAGACTGTATATTTATTGTGGAAAGGATGACCTTTTTGTTGATGGGTATTTTAAGACTTAATGCAATGATTGGTACAAATTAGGTATAGAATACCAAATGAATAAAGGGATTTCAAAGAGGTACGTGAAGGGTAATAAACAATTTGAGATGGTACTGGCATATATAACTGATAGCCATTTATGGACACTGTCTTAACTGCAAAAAAAAGGAAATATATATGAGACCAGTATTTTGCTGTTTTCATATTACTGGTAGTTTTTCCTTCATTGCTTCCCTTTCTAGTCTCATCTGGTCTTAAGCTATTCTCTCTAGATTGTTTTATCAGTTGGTGTTCTTAATTTCAAGCAATTAGAAACAAATGTGCTTCTTTGTTAGTGATAATGTTCAGCAAATTGTTTTTCTCTTAAGAGTGAATTTTTTTTAGAATGAACCACTGGATTCTTCAGCTTTTCACAAGATTGCAATCCAACTGGCTTTTCTTTTCCTTTATTTTGAAATGATTGGAAAATTATAAAAAGGATTGCAATGTAGGACAATAAATTCACCTAAACTTTTACTCAAGTCCACCAATACTTACATTTTTCACATACACTTTTCTTCCTCCCTCTTTTTTTTCTCTCTGAATCCATATAGGCACGCACACATACACATAAACTATGAGACCACATGAGTATACATATGTATTTATATATCTACATGCAGTTTTTTCTTTCAAAAGTTGAAAAGAAATTTGAAGATAAGATGCCTCTGAATACTTAAGGGTATATTGCCTAGAAATATGATGTTTTCTTACATAATCAAAGTAAGGTTATCAAACCAGGGAATTTGTGTTGATATCGAAATTACAGACTATGTGCAAATTTCTCCAATTGTCCCTATAATTACCTTTTTTAGAAAAAAAAAGACCTTCTTTTCTCAGAATCCAATCCTGGGTCACACGATAAATTTAAATTCTGCAATCTCTTTGTTTCTCTCATGACTTTAACATATTTTGGAAGAGTTCTGGGTATTTATTTTCTAGACTATTCCTTAATTTATGTTCACCTGATTTTCATCGGGATTAGAATTTTAGGTGTGGATTTTTGGAAGAAATCATCATAGGAGGGAGGCACTTGACCTCAACTTTTCCCATTAATTGTGATGTTAATTTGATCACTTGATTAAAATATTGTTGGCCAGACTTTTCTATATTTTCCATCCCAATTAATAAGTATCTTTTAGAGATAGGTTAGAAATATTTTTTCTCATATTTTAGGGCACTACTTTTAGGTTATGGTGATTCTTGTCTGAAACAACTAATAATAAAATGAGCGCCAAATGGTAATTTTCTAGTTCTATCATTTCTTCTATATTTATTAGTCGGGAATTGACTGTAAGGAAGAAGCGTTTGTTGTCTACCATTTATTTATATCTATTTGGATTCATGGATTCTTATTTTGTTCTATGACAATAATAATATATTCTTCTCATTTCTTTTGTTATTTAAATGTCTCATTGATATTTGAAGACTTTATCTCTCTGTCTTCATCATACAAATGTCTTACCAAAGCCTCTACAGTATTTATATTTTACATTCTTATAGCATTAAATCGTCAATGTAGAAGACCAGCATAATGCTGTCTAGATGGTAAGACAGTTAAAGCCCCTGAGTCTACAATATGGTACAGAACTGACACCCTAGAAGCAAGATGGTAAATATCTTGTAATTCCTGCTAAAATAAACAAGACAGCTTCTGGTGTTTTCCATTAAATTGGAGGGAAGGGGGGAAACATTCCCCAGGTCAATAGTTATACACCATATGTTTGGATATCAGTTAAGTTAATGAGCAAAATACGAAATGATAGAAAGTTACTTTCCTATTTAAGTCTTTGATAGTGGCATTAGTTTCTTAAATTGTCTTCTAGTCATGTGTTAGCGTTTGATGTACAAGGAAAGAGTCAGGAAAGAGAAGTACCAAAGATTTCTACATGGTCCTTCCTACCATAATAACCACTATTCTAAGTATCAGAGAACCCATGCAATGTTGTGCCTAGGTGCTAATGATTGCTACAATAGTATATACTAAATAACTCAATAAACAATGGATAATTTGGACGTTCCACAGGAGGTATGGTGAGGTGGATTCATGTTGGGCTCTGTTGATGACCTAGGCTTCATAAATTCCCATGCATACTGGAAAATAATAGAGAAACAGTATAGGTCTCTAGATTATAGTGTTTACTTTGGCAAGCATTCAATAATCTAAATCCGTAAGTAACTTTAAAAAATAGTTGCACATACCTTTGGTATAAAAATACACCAAATACATGGATGCTGTAGTGGTTTTCCTTAAGTATACCCAACTTCTACTTTGTTAAAGGGGCTATAGAATTTAGAATTGATTCAATTCTGGGAAATGGGAAATAGAACATCAATGGGATGCATCTATGTTTACTCCTGAGTATCCCATAGTCAAGTAATATGCAATAAAGAAGTCATTTCTCATGGATCAAATAATTTTGTACTACCCTGCACCCTGTTGTGTTAATTAAGCCTTCCTTGTTCTTATTTCTGTCACTTAAAATACATTACTTTGGGGGTGGGTGGACACCTAATATACACTTATCATGATTTCTTCTGTAGTATATCTTGTCAATATGACTACACTAAAGTGAACAACCTCAGAAGCACTTCTTAGAGATGCAAATGCTCCTCTCATGTTCATGCATGTTAAAGACATGTGGAAAGGAAAATATTCTTGGATGTCATATTGTTGTTAGTCATAGCCATGTCTGAATTTCCATTTTTCAAAATAAAGCATTTGTATGAGATTTTGACATTTTAACTTCAAAGAGAAGACCCGCCAGCAAATCAATTTTTAAAAAGTAAAATAAACGAAGTATTAGAACTGACCCTATCTGCTCAAACTGGCATGTTGTATCCAGAATATGTGGATGTGTATGAATGCACTATAAGCGTGTGCAACCTGATGTAATGCTTTCCTTCTTTAGAAAATCACTTTTACTACTAATTTTATTATTCATTCTACATTTTATGCTTATTATCTAGATAAGGTTTTCAGAGGTGTGTTTTTCTTAAAGCCTGTCTCTTCAGGCTTTACTTTATATATATCTGTGGTATAAGGGGGAATATTTTTCTAATTATAATTCCATTACTAAGGAGTTGAGTGTGTGAGAATTGACCTTATCTTGAAAAGCAAGTGCCTCATTTGAGCATTCTTTAAAGCATTAAAATGACAAACAAACTTATCAAATAGGTGAAGAAGAGTCTGTTTTAGCTGACAGAGGAGACTCAGGGAGAGCTGAGGTTTTGGGGAAATCCTGACTTTGGAAGTTTCCTGTGTGCCTATATTTCTCTTCGTAGAGCCCACATTTTTAAAATCCATGTCCTGACTTTGACAGAAGAGATCTGGAGAGTCAGTAAATTCAATTGCCATTGCAGTTTGGCAACCTATAAAATAATAAGTTAATTATTATCTACTAGATTGCTGGTGCTGCTAGTGATAACAGATTTTTAAAGTTATATATTATCCCGGGGCGCCTGGGTGGCGCAGTCGGTTAAGCGTCCGACTTCAGCCAGGTCACGATCTCGCGGTCCGTGAGTTTGAGCCCCGCGTCAGGCTCTGGGCAGATGGCTCGGAGCCTGGAGCCTGTTTCCGATTCTGTGTCTCCCTCTCTCTCTGCCCCTCCCCCGTTCATGCTCTGTCTCTCTCTGTCCCAAAAATAAATTAAAAAAAAAAAAAAGTTATATATTATCCCTTGTTTCAGCCTATGTAAAGACATACTTTAGGGATTCAGTTTTGTCATTTTTTTTTCCTTTAAATTACTTAATTCCCTTAGAAAGAGCCACCCTATGCAGCATTTCTTGAATTACATTTGCCCATCATTCTAATGTATCATGAGAACAGCAAAGATTCCCCCAAACTTGCTTTCAATCAGCTTTTTAATCCTGGTTATCATAGTGTAATTTAATTTGCTTTTATTAACAGAAAGTCATGGTCAGCCAGCTGTCTATCCATAAATGATAATGGGATTTTCATTGTATGTAGCAGTAAAAGCAGATGAACAAGCTTACATTTCTTCCAGACACTGCAAGTCTCTTATCTACAATGCATTCTTGGTTCCAAAGTCTGAATCAGACAGGTTATCATTTGAAATCAAGAGAAATCATCACAGCTGCAAACAACAAAGAAAATTTAGAGGATATCTGAACTTGCTTGGAAATGGGCAGAAACCAATAGTAGATCAAAGGTGGAAAATAAATGCCCAGAGTACCACCTAGATCACTATTTTCTCTGAACATTACACTAAAATTAGGAAAAACAGAAGATTTGAACAACACATCTACCAAGTATGATATGAGAAGCACATCTAAAACATGGATCCTAACAGCGAGAAAATACCCATTCATCACAAAGATGTACAACATTTTCAGAGCTGCAACCTGCTTCTGCTGAGAAGACAGATTAGGGATAATATTTTAACTCCATTCCAGGCATTCCTTTCTTACTGAATCCCAACCTGAGAATGAAGGATGTCAAAAAGTTCCTGTAGTCCTTGTAGATAAAAGTAATAAAAGGACAAAGGCTGCACCTAAAATTGACAAAATTTGTTAAGTACTTAAAGGAATTGTATTATATTAGACTGATAGTTATGTAAATATCAGCAGTGTATAGGTGGATGTAATTGTGCTTTGTATGTAATTAGTGTGTATTCTAGTAGTTACCATGTTTCTAAGGAAAAATGAGGGCATGAACACTGGGTCAATGGTGAGTGAATTTCAGTCACCAATCTAAGATAAATTATTATAGAGGCAAGTCACTTTGTCTGGAGCCAAGATTCACTTGAAATACAGATTTGCTAACATAGAATTTTATAGAACATAAATTAATCATTATTGGTAATCTTACTCCTATCCCAAATAATTAATACAAAATGAAAGTCATCAGAGTATTTAAAAAAAAAAAAAGCTTTTCAGTTTTGAATAAGATCTATATTTGTCAAAACATCCAGTTTCCAGAAAAAATATTGTGGTATGTCTCAATCATAATTACTCTCTATGACATTTTGTAACATCCAATCCAAGGTACCAAAATAATAATATGAGGAAGGCCCTTATTCTTGATTTTTAAAATCACTTCTTTCAGTTTCCAGCATGGCCAGAGTTCTACTTTGCAGTCTCCTTATGCAGAAAGCAATTACATTCCACTTAACTTTTCAAACATCAACTAATATTTAATGAGCACCCAGTAGCCACATAGCAGTGCAATAAGCCTTCTATTTGTTCCCAGATTGCAGTGCCTTTTTAAGATGCTGAGAATCTTAGCATCATATTTTTTTCACAATATGAAAAAAAAAATACACATAATAGTCACATTATGAAGAATTAACACTCTTTAAAATATCCCAGAAACCAAAGAAAAAGAAACATCATCTCTGAATATTAATAATTCCCATGGTTGTAAGATTTTTAGAACTAATTTTTCAGAAATTAATTCAGAATAATTCCATCATATCAAGGAGAAAAGTAATAAAAGGACAAACAAAGGCTGCACCTAAAATTGACAAAATTTATTAAGTACTTAAAGGAATTGTATTCCACTTACCATCAAACTAATAGTGATGTTTTCTGGGAGAGGGAAAGGAGAACTGGTATCAATGATATAGATAAGTCCATGGTCAATCAAGCACAAATAGGAGTCTTATCCTAAAACATATCTTAAATATGAAAATATTTCTAATGATAGAGGGCAGACAAATGGTTTACAGTAAATACTACAAGTTTGTTCCTTATTATTGGACAGACGGGGTGGGTAGGCATTGAGACCAGGGCCTATCAGCAAATCTAGGAACTTGTGATACAGACCAAAGGACTGGCTATAGCCCCATCTGAAAGATCAGTGTAGGAGTTTGTTAAGAGAGTATAAATGGCTAGGCATTGTTCGCTTAAAATTATATTTTGAATACTTATGATATGGTGTTGTAAATTAGAAAATTACCATAATCTCCCTGTTATGAGGGAGAGCTGTAAATATCATCCACTCCACAGCCTGGTAGGACTGAGCCCAGGAGTGATGATTAGGAACATCTGGAGTATAGCTGGATCAGGCAAAGAATTGAACATTTTTGATGGTATGTTATCTCTAATACATTCTGTTGACATATTTAGTTGGTTGATGGAGCTATATGAAGTGGATTCATTTGTCAGGCATCCTGACTGGCTCATATTGAATAGAAAAGGTATAAAAGCTTTTAGTATTGGGTAGGAAAAAAAAAAACATATGAAAACCACATGTATTGAAACAGATAGTGTGCTATCTGGAGGGCAAGAAGAGAAATTTACTAGGGAAAAAAAATGGCCGTCATACAAAAGCTATCATTACTTGGCATCACTGCTTTCCACTGAGAAGCAGTGGAAAGTACCTTTGTAATAGGAGTGGAATGGTAGCTGTGGCCTCTGGGAAATTGGAGACTTCTGTATCTGATACACATTGTAAAGAGTATATGCTACTTTCAAATACTAAGAGTGTGTCACATAATCTGCATGCTAAAAACAATTTGGGTCAGGTCCAGAAAGACTAGTCATCAGAAATAAATAACAAAAAGCAGGGGTGTATTTTGTGCCTTTGATTTTTTTAGAAAAAATTAAATGGTGTTCCTGAGTGAGTTAGATAAATGACCTTCTACCTGAACCAAATTCTCGGTATTCTCAGGTATGTAATAGACGTAGTTCCATCTTCATAAACCTAGATGTGGGTCCACAAAAGACTGTGTCTGAATTTGCTATAGCTGCAAGTGTAATAAAAATAGTTATGATCATTTAATGCTGTTTGTCAGGCATATGTCTCGGAACTTTATATAATTTATTTCATTGAGTCTTTTCAATAACCGTATGAATGGGGGACAATAATTATCTCTGTTACTGTAGATGAAGAGTTTGAAGTTCAAGGTGAACATCTTACTTAAACCATCAGTGAGAAATCTAGGACTGGAACCCAGGTCTGGCTGACTCCAGATTGTTGTTCTTATTTAGTATATACTGCTAGCAAGGCAAAATGTGCTGGACTCTTCCAATGAGGAGCAAGACATAGGCTCTTGTGCTGGAAAGTATATTTATTAATTCACTTATTTATATGTTGGCAAAAATTATTTTTCCCTGTAATGAGAACTTTTAGGATTTACTCTCTTAGCACATTTCAAATATAACATACATTTGTGATAGCTATGACTATCGTGTTATACATTATATCCCTAGTACTTATTTATCCCTGGAAGTTTGTATCTTTTGATCACCTTTATTCAATTCCCTGATACCCCATCCCTACTCCTGGTAACCACAAATCTGATCTTTCAATTTTTTTTTAATGAATTTGGTTTTTAGTTTATGCTTTTAAGTGAGACCAGACCACAAGTGTATTTCACTGTCTCATCTGTTTCACTTAGCATAATGCTCTAATATCCATCCATGTTGTTGCAGGTGGGAAGATTTCCTTATTGTTTATGACTAGATAGTATTCCTGTGTGCGTGTGTGTGTGTGTGTGTGTGTGTGTGTACACACACCACACTATGTATTCATCTGTCAATAGACACTTAGACTGTTTATTTGCCTTGGCTATTTTTCATTGGACCTATAATTTGAATACAGATCTTTCTGATTTTAAATCCTGTGTGCTGTAACATTGTGCTAAATACTTCTCCCTTTTGAAGATTCTGAGAAATTCATCAGCAATCCAGTCCCCTCAACAAAATGTCCTGACTGTGGGTGATAGGCATGGCCTCATTCTAGAGAGTACTGTTTTTAGTGTGAGCTGGAAGTTGATAGGTACCAGCCACAAAAGATTTCCTGTAGGAACACAATCCCAAAGGTACCATGGAAATAAGTTGAAAAAGATAATTTGGTTCATAGACATTTGTTCAATACATAACTTACTAGGAGTATCTCAAATAGAGATAAAACAAGCGAATTACTCAGCAAAATAAAACCTGAGTATACTAAACGTGCTACTTACTGCATTCTGAGCAGACCGTTAAGTAGACAATTGCAAATGAGAAAGACACACCTGCTGGAGAGTTTTTCAAATGTAAAATAGCTGCACTGTGGGTCTGTAATTTTTTCAGGGCCCAAATACATTAAACTTGGGAAAAGGTGAGTCATTCCTAAAGACATTTCAAAATTAAAGTTTGCAAGTACTTCTATGCTAAAAATTGGCAGAATTTTAGAGTAGCCAGCATAAAAATCCATGGAGAACACGGTATGGGACTGTTTGCCCTAGCAAATTACTCATAACCACTGCCATTATCACTTGGTGTGAAAGTGTAGAATTTGGAGGAAAGAAAAATGGGCAGGTAATTTTCAGTGAAATATGACAGAGCTTGATGCCTTCAATAGATGGTTTCTCCATATCATCTCTTATTATACATTTCATAGCCTGTTTTAATCTACTGGAACTATTATTTTTTAACAACTTATAATTCACCTACCATACAATCCACCCATTTACAGTAAACAATTAAATAGTTTCATTATATTTGTAGTTATTCACCTATCACTATTCTATTTCCAGAACATATTCATCACCCCTGAAAGTAACCCCATATTTAATAGTGGGCAGCATTTACATTTCCACACCACCAACCCACGCAACACAAATTTACTTTCTGACTATAGATTCCCCTATTCTGGATATTTCATATAAAAGGAATCATATGATACACAGTCGGTTCTGCCTGGCTTCTTCCATTCTGGGTAATAATTTCAAAGTTCATTCATGTTGTTGCATATATCAGTACTTCTTAACTTTTTACATGTGGCTGGCCAAATAACATTCCATTGTATGGGTATACTATAATGGATGTACATTTTGTTCAACCTTTCATAATTTGATGAGTAATTGAATTTTTTCCGCTTTGGCTATTATGAATAATGCTGCGATGAACACTTATGTACATGTTACTATACAGACATGTTTTCATTTGTATGGGGTACATATGTAAAAGTGGAAATGTTACATCATATGGCAACTTAATGTTTAACATTTTAAGGACCTGACATTATTTTCGAAAGCAGCTGTATCATTTTATGCTACCACCAGGAGTGTATAAGTGTTCCAATTTCTCCACATCCTCTCCAAAACTTGCTATTATCCCTTATCCCATCTTTTTCACTCTGAACATTCATATAAGTTTGATGTACTTCTCAGTTTGGTTCTGATTTACATTTTCCTGATGGGTAATGATACAGGATATCTTTTCATGTGCTCTCTTTGCCACCTATATATGCTCTTCAATGCACTGTCTTTTCATGTATTTGCCCATTTTCTTTTTTCTTGGTTCTGAAATACTTTTTATTTTTTTTTAACGTTTTTTTTTTTTTCTTTTTTTGAGACAGGGAGAGACAGAGCATGAACAGGGGAGGGTCAGAGAGAGGGAGACACAGAATCTGAAACAGGCTCCAGGCTCTGAGCTGTCAGCACAGAGCCCGACGCGGGGCTCGAACTCAAGGACCGCGAGATCATGATCTGAGCCGAAGTCGGCTGCTGAACCGACTGAGCCACCCAGGCGCCCCTAAAATAGTTTTTATTTTTAAAAAATAATATTAGAGGCACCTGGGTGGCTCATTCAGTTAAGTATCTGACTCTTGATTTTAGCTCAGGTCATGATCTCACAGTTTGTGAGTTCGAGCCCTGTGTTAGGCTCCATGCTGGCAGTGCAGAGCTTGCTTGAGATTCTCTCTCTACCTGCCACCGCCCCACTGAGGTGCCCCCCTGACTCACTCTCTCTGTCTCTTAAAATAATTTTAAAAACTTAAAAACATAATTTTAAGTTTTTTTATTTTAATTCTAGTATAATTAACATATGGTATCGTAGTTTCAGGTGCATAATATAGTGATTCAAGAATTCTATATATATTATTCAGTGCTCATCATAAGTGTACTCTTTAATCCACACTTCCTATTTCTCCATCCCCCACACCTCTCCATTCTGGTAACCATCAGTTTGTTCTCTGTAGTTAGGTGTCTGTTTCTTGCTTTGTATCTTTCTGTCTCCCCCCTACCTTTTTCCATTTGTTTTGTTTCTTAAAGTCCACATGAGTGAAATGTAAGATATTTGTGTTTCTCTGACGTATTTTGCTTAACATGATACTCTCTAGCTCCATCTATGTTGTGGCAAATGACAAGATTTCATTCTTTTTTATTGATAAATAATTGCCTGTGTGTGTGTGTGTGTGTGTGTGTGTGTGTGTGTGTGTGTGTGTGTGTGGTACCTCTTCTTTATCCATTCATCTATTGATAAACACTTGGGCTGCTTCCATAATTTGGCTATTGTCAGTAATACTGCTATAAACATGTGGGTGAATGTCTTCCTTTGAATTACTGTTTTTGTATTTTGGGGGTAAATATTCAGTTGTGCAGTTACCAGATCACAAAATAGCTCTATTTTTAATTTTTTTGAGAAAACTCCATACTGGTTTTCACAAAGGTTGCACCAGTTTGCTTCCCACCAACAGTATATAAGTGTTCCTTGTTCTCCACATCTTTGGCAACACTTTTGTTGCATGTGTGGTTTATTTGAGCCATTTCTCATTGTAGATTTGATTTGCACTTCCCTGATGAGTGATGTTGAGAATCTTTCCATGTGTATCTTGACCATCAATATATCTTCTTTGGAGAAATGACTGTTCATGTCTTCTGCCCACTTTTCAGTTTAGCTTTTTGTTTTTTTAGTATTGAGTGGTCTCAGTTCATTATATATTTTGATGACTAACCCTTTATCAAATATGTAATTTGCCAATATTGTCTCCCATTCAACAGGTTGCTTTTTAGTTTTCCTGATGGTTTCCTTTGCTGTGCAGAAGGTTTTTACTTTAATGTAGTCCCAATAGTTTATTTTTGCTTTTGTTTACTTTGCCTTGGGAGACATATCTGGAAAAGTCTCTAAAGCCAATGTCAGGTAAGTTACTGCCTGTCTTTGAGGATCTTTATGGTTTCAAATCTCAAATTTAGGTCTTTTATAATTTTTAGTTTATTTTTATGTATGGTGTAAAAAGTGGTCCAGTTTCATTCTTTTGCTTATAACTGTCCAGTGTTCCCAAAAACATTTGTTGATGAGACTGTCTTTCACTCATGAAATATTCTTTCCTGCTTTGTCAAAGAATAGTTCACCATATAGATGGAGTTTATTTCTAGGTGTTCTGTTCCATTGATCTATGTGTCTACTTTTGTGCCAGTACCATACTGTGTTGACATTACACATGTGTAATACAATCTGAAATCAGGCATTGTTAACTTCAAGATTTGTTTTTCTTTTTCAAGATTGTTTTGGCTATTCAGGGTCTTTTGTGGTCCCATACAAATTTTAGGATTGTTTGTTCCAGTTCTGTGAAAAATGTTGGTATTTTGATAAAGATTGAATTAAATGTGTAGTTTGCTTTGGGTAGTATAGACATTTTAACAATATTTGTTGTACCAATTCATGAGCATGGAATGTCTTTCTATTTTTTTGTGTGTTATATTCAGTTTCTTTCATCAAAGTTTTATATTTTTCAGAGTACAGGTCTTTCACTTCATTGGTTAAGTTTTTCATAGGGTTTTTTTGGTGCAATCATAAATAGGATTGTTATCTTAATTTCTCTTACTTCATTATTAGGGTATACAAATGCAACATATTTCTGTACAATGATTTTGTATCCTGCAACTTTACTGAATTAATTTATCAGTTCTAGTAGTATTTTTGGTAGAGTCACTTGGGTTTTCTTTATAAAGTCATGCCACCTGCAAATGGTGAATGTTTTCCATCTTCTTTACTAATCTGGATGCCCTTTATTCCTTTTTCTTGTCTGATTGCTGTGGCTAGGACTTTCGGAAATATGTTGAATAAAAGTAGTGAGAGTGGACATCTTTGTTTTGTTCCTGAGCTTAGGAAAAAGCCCTCAGTTTTTCCCTACTGAGTATGATGTTTGCTCTGGATTTTTCATACATGGCCTTTATTATGTCGGGCCCAACTTGTTGGGGGTTTTATCAGGAATGAATGTTGTATTTTTTCAAATGCTTTTTCTGCATCTATTGAAATGATCATATGGTTCTTATCTTTTCTCTTATTGATGTGATATGTCACATTGATACACTGGCAAATAATGAGTCACTCGTGCATCCCAGGAGCATATCTCACTTGATCATCATGGATGATTTTTTAATGTATTTTTTGATTTGCTTTGCTAGTATTTTGTTGAAGATTTTTGCATCCATGTTCATCAGAGATACTGGTCTGTAGTTCTCTTTTTTTGTGGTGTCTTTATTTTTTGTGTGTGTGTGTTGTCTTTATACTGGTCTCATAGAATGAATTTGGAAGTTTTTCTTTCTCTTCCATTTTTTGAATATTTTGAGAGGAATAGGCATTTTTCTTCTTTAAATGTTTGGTAGAATTAACCTGTGAATCTGTATGGTTCTGGACTTAAGTTTGTTGTGTTTTGATTACTGGTTCATGTTCATTGCTGTTAATTGGCCTGTTGAAATTTTCAATTTCTTTCTGCTTCAGTTTTGGTAGTTTATATGTTCTAGGAATGTAACCATTTCTACCAGATCATCAAATGGCATATAATTTATCATAATATTCTCTTAAAATGCTTTGTATTTCTGTGGTGTTATTTCTCCTCTTTCATTTGTGACTTGGAGTTCTCTCCCTCTCCCTCTCCCTCTCCCTCTCCCTCTCCCTCTCCCTCTCCCTCTCCCTCTCCCTCTCCCTCTCCCTCTCCCTCTCCCTCTCCCTCTCCCTCTCCCTCTCCCTCTCCCTCTCCCTCTCCCTCTCCCTCTCCCTCTCCCTCTCCCTCTCCCTCTCCCTCTCCCTCTCCCTCTCCCTCTCCCTCTCCCTCTCCCTCTCCCTCTCCCTCTCCCTCTCCCTCTCCCTCTCCCTCTCCCTCTCCCTCTCCCTCTCCCTCTCCCTCTCTTGATGAGTCTGGCTAGAGATTTCTCGATTTTGTTAATCGTTTCAAAGAACTAGCTCTTGGTTTCATCAAACTGTTCTATTTTGTTGTTGTTGTTGTTGTTGTTACTATATCATTTCTTCTCTAATCTTTATTATTTCCTTCCTTCTTCTGGTTATAGGTTCGGTTTGTTCTTTTTTACTATTTTGAGAGAGAGAGAGAGGGAGAGAGAGAGAGAGGAGCATAGGGAAGAAGAGAGGACTGTAAGCAGGTTCCATGCTCAGCGTGTAACCTGTTGTGCAGTTTGATCCCACCACCCTGGGATCATGACCTGAGCCAAAATCAAGAGTTGGGTGCCTAACTGACTGAGCCACCCACGTGTCCCTTTTCTTTTTATAGCTCCTTTAGGTGCAACGTTAGGTTGTTGGAGGTTTTTCTTGCTTCTTGATGTAGATCTGTACTGAGGGTAAACTTCCCTCTCAGAACTGTGCTTGCTTCATCCCAAAGATTTTGGACCATTGTGTTTTTATTTTCATTGGTCTCCATGTAATTTTTTTTATTTCTTCTTGATTACTTGCTTGTGACCTACTCATTGTTGAGTAGCATGTTATTTAGTCTCCATGTATTTGTGCTCTTTCTAGATATTTTCTTGTGGTTAATTTCTAGTTTCATAGTGTTGTGATTAGAAAAGATACATGGTAGGACATTTATCTTTTTGAATTTGTTGAGACTTGCTCTGTGGCCTGATGTGTAATTTACTCTGGAGAATGTCCACATGCACTTAAAAACAATTGTATTCTGATGTTTTAGGATGGAATGCTCTGGATATATCTGTTAAATCTATCTTGTCCACTTTGTCCTTCATACCACTGTTTCTTAGTTGATTTTCTGTTTGCACGATTTGCCCATTGTTGTAAGTGGAGTGTTAAAGTCCCCTCTTATTATTGTATTACTATCAATTAGTTGCTTTATGTTTATTATTAACTGTTTTATGGTTTGGAGTACTCCCATATTGGGTGCATAAATTTTTACAATTGTTATATCTTGTTGTCGGATTTTACCCTTTATTATATAGTGATCTTCTTTGTGTCTTGTTACGGTCTTTGTTTTAAAGTCTGTTTTGTCCAGTAAAAGTGTGGTTACCCTGGCTTTCTTTTCACCGTCATATTTGCATGATAAGTGTTTCTCCATCACTTCACTATAGATGTCTTTAGGTGTGAAATGAATCTCTTGTAGGGAGCATATCAGTGGGCCTTTTTTTAAGCACTCTGTCACCTTATGTTTTTGATTAGATTATTTAGTTGATTTACATTCAAAGTGATTATTGATGTATATGTATTTACTGCCATTTTGTTACTTGTTTTGTGGTTCTTTTTATGGTTTTTCTCTGATTTCTTTTCTTAATTTCTTGGTTTTCTTTAGTGATATACTTGAGTTCCTTTTGCTTATTCTTGACATATCTATTACTGATTTGATTTGCAATTACAAGTAAGGTTGTATATAACATCTTGTACACATAGCAGTCCATATGAAGTTGATGGTCACCTAACTTTACACCTATTCTTTACTCCTTCCCACCCACCCACCCAAAAATTTTAGGTATGTGTTGTCATATTTTGCAACCTTTTATTTTGTGAATCTCTTGACTGGTTTTTAGATATACATTTATTTTTATTGCTTTTGTGTTTCCTACTTTTAGTATTCTCACTTAGGATTTTTTCTTTCCACTCAAAGAGTCCTCTTCAATATTTCTTTTCCACTCAGAGTCCACTTTAATATTTCTTGGAGGGCTGGTTTAGTGGTCATTAATTCCTTTAGTTTTTATTTGCCTGAGAAATTCTGTCTCTATTTCTATTCTGAATGGTAGCCTTGCTTGTTAACAGAGTATTCTCAGCTGCAGATTTTTCCTTTCATCACTTGGTGTATATTATGCCCCTGTTTCTGGCCTGCAAAATTTCTGCTAAAAAAACAGCTGAGAAGCTTATGAGTTTCCCTTGTATGTAACTGTCTTCTTTACTTTTGCTGATTTTATAATTTTTTTCTTTATCACTACTTGTGACATTTTCTTTACTATGTGTCTTTGTCTGGACCTCCTTGGGTTGAATTTTTTGGGAGATCTCTGTACCTCCTGCATGTGGATAAATACATATTTCTGGGTAAAAATTCCCAGATTAGGGAAACTTTAACCTATTATATCTTCAAATACACTTTCTGCCCCCTTGTGTTTATCTTCTTGGATACCTATAATGCAAATGTTGTTACTTTTGATGGAATCACTGAGTTCCCTAAGTCTATGACTTGTTCAGCTTGATTACTTTCCATTACTCTTTCAGGTCATTAATTCATTCCTCTGCTTCCTCCACTCTGCCATTTACTTCATCAAGTCTATTTTTATTTTTTTGTGTGTGTTCTTCATCTCTGATTGTTTTTTTTTTAATCTCTTTGTTAAGGTTCTCACTGATGTCCCTCCATTCTTAAGTCCAGTGAGTGTTTTTATGATCATTACTTTAAATTCTCTATAAGGCGTATTATTTATATCTGTTGTGCTTAGGTCTCTTGAAGTGATTGTGTCTTGTTCTTTCATATGGGACTTATTCCTCTGTCTTCCCATTTTGTCTACCTCTCTGTATCTGCTTCTGTGTATTAGGAAAGTTAACTATGTCTCCTCATCTTGAAGGTAATGGCTTTATGAAGAGGTCCTGTACTGCCCTACAATGCAATGTCCCCCATTTCCTAGTAAATAGTGCCTCAGGGAATGTCTCATACATGTGTTGTATATGCCCTGCTATTGTGTCCTGGCCATTTCCTCCTTCATTACAATCATCTACATAGGCTTTCTTTGTATGTTGTAGACAGTGTTTGATCCTTGGCCAGGTAGGGTGCATTTTAACAAGGTACACAATGGTACGCTTACAGAATGAGGCCTGTTGCCATCACTACCAGAACTGAGGCCCCTGGTCAAGAGATGAAGTCTTGGTAGGGGTTTGGACTGGTCTTCTAGGTGAAGGGACCTGCAGTCCCAGAACTGAGGCAAACCTGACTTGGAAGGGTGGATCCAGTGGAGAGCAAGGGGTGCGTGGCTTGGTGTCAGCCAGTTAAGTAGTGAGTGTGGCAATGGAATGAGTTCCCACAGTTGATTGTGTGTTTATGTTGATGGGTTGGGAGGAAAATGGTGCCTATAGCCCTTCTGTTCCTGGAGGGGACTCTCTTATCCCTGCCTCTCCAAGGTCACCTCTGAGGTGAGTAAATAACTCTCCATCCTGTATGCCCTAGACATTTTTCAAATTACTGCTTCTAAGCTGTATTTCTACTGGCTGTTCTTTGTGCTATCTCTTTAAGGGTGGGGACTCAGCTTCCTAAAGCCCTCTGGGCTCTCATAGAGCCCAGCCTGCTGATTTTTCAAATACCAAGTTTTAAGTCCCACTGGTTGAAGAACTCACAAATTCAGCTCCTCTTGCTTTCAAAGCCAAATGTTCAAGGAATTCATCCTCCCCATGCACCCTCACTGGTGTGATAGTCTAAATTCCCAGCTCACTCCCCATATTGGAAAACCATGGTCCCCTTCACTCCCAGATTGCATGTCTACCTTCCTACCTTCTTTTATATGACCTCTTCTCTACCTTGAGTTGTAGAGTTTGTTGTGCCAGTTTTGAGGTCATTTTCTGGGTAACTTAGGCTGATGTGAGTGTCATCTAGTCTGTGGGACTAGGCAGTCTTAGGGTCTTTCCACTCTACCTTCCCAGTTGACCCTCTTTGATCATTTTCTAATTGAATTGTTTTTGTTTTTCTGTAGTAGAATTTTGAGAGCCTTTTATATGTATGGATACAAAGATGTCTACTATATTTATTTTGTGTTCTGTAACCTTCCTGAAGTAGTTTATTATTTCAGTATTTGTGTGTGCATTCCTCAGGATTTTCTCTTTGCAAGATTATATAGTTTACCAAAAAAGATTGTTTTATTTATTTTCTCGACTAATCTAGATGCTTTCAATTTTCTTTTCAACCTCTTTAACTAGAACGTCCACTGAAAGGTTGTATAGAAGCAGCAGTGGCAGACATCCTTGTTTTGCTCTGAATGTTAAAAAAAAATAACAATTTTTCAGCACAAAGTATTACATGAGATATGGGTTTTCATAAGTACCCTTTATACTGTTGAGGAAATTCCCTTCTGTTGCTACTTTGTTGGCATTTTGTTTGGCTTTTTTGAGTCACAAAGAGGTGCTGAAATATTTCAAATGCCTGATTTTCATCTATTAAAATAATTATGTATTTTTTTTCTTTTGTAATCTATTGCTGTAGTGTATTACATTTATTTATTTTGACTGCAAAACTAACTTTGTATTCCTGGAATAAATCCTGCTTTACCATGTTATATAATTCTTTTTATATTTTTCTGCATTTAAATTGATGGCATTTTGTTACTGGATCTGTTCTTACCAAGGTATTTAATGACATTCTACAGGTCAAATTGCCAAATCCAACAGCATTTCTGATAATATTATGTACTTTTCTAATATATATATATGTGTGTATGTGTATATATATATATCTATATATATCTATATATCTCTATATATATGTGTTTTCTTTCTTCCTTTACTACATGAAAAACCATCAATCTGCGAAGCTCTTCCTTTGTTTTTGTTATACCCTGGTATCTCTTTCCACATCTAGTATTGACAGAACTTAACTTTATGTCTGTTCCTTTAGGTAACATTCTTAGAGTTAGAGATTTATTTTCTTCATTTATGATAGCCATTGTTACTTTGAAGACTTTCTCATTCTTTTTCCTCTTCTTCCTCCTCTTACTACTTTGCTCTGTCTCCTCCCCTTCTCTTCCTTTCTCTCTTTCCTCTTCTGTCTCCTCTTAGAGTCTTTTCTTCTCCACCTCCTTTGTCTTGTTTTTGACTAGATAAATATGTAAATATAGAAAACTTAAAGCAGAGAGAAGTGATGAAGATAATTTTCTATTGAGACCCTAACAATAAACTATTAAATCAGTGTGTGTTGGGAGAATAATAGAAAAGATGAGAGAAAAAGTAAGAGTTTCAGTGAATTCAGACACTGCAGACGTTTTTACCCACTGAAATGTCAGGCAGTAGGATTAGAAAGGACATAAGAATGAGAACAAGTTTCTTATAAAAATTAAGCACTGATACCTTGTTAGGTTAATGTTTCCCAGAGTGTGTTTTATGTATCTTGGGTTAATCAAGTGGTGTGGCTATTTATGTTTAGAAATTTGTAGTAAAACAAAGCTAAATGATTCCTTAGATGTTCTGATAGGCTGAGCTATATTCTCAATATGAAACAGTCATAAGTAGCTAGCGTTTCTCAATAATATTTTAAAAGGAGCCATTTGGAAAACAGTGCAGCAAACACCTAGTATTGCCCCTTTATTCAGAGATGACATGGTATTGGATGAGTGTAACTCACTATTTTGGACCTTTAAATATTCTTTATCTTTATCTTTTAGGCTAATTTATTCAGTTTTTAGCTGTCAGGCCATTAATATTTTAGATACATAAAACCATGCACTGCTTTAAGTAATCTTTTATCTAAAATTGGTTCCTTAGCACTTAAACTCATTTTTAAGCCTCTAATTTATTACCACAAAAAGAAAGAGTATGAAATACTCTAAGTGTCAGCATAACAATATAAATTCAAAAAAAGAAAATGCAATATTAGACTGAAACCTTATGAGGAAATTATACATTATATCCATGTTGTGGCCAGATAGCAAATTCAGCTGGCTGGTAGGGAAAGAGCTAGTGATATAAAACATGTAGATACTTAAAATCCTGCAATGAAACTAATACTTCTTAAAACATTTTCTCTTTATGTTTTGATACTACAAAAGGAACATTTATTTCAGTGTTAATTCTTATTTATCTTAAAAATGAACCTATGTCAAAAGAATAAAATATTTATTAAAAATTGCCTTTGTATTTTCACGTAAACAATACACTAATTATAAATTTAAGATTTAATAAACAGTTTGTAAGAAGCAATATAAATTTGATAATGAATCAAAGTATAAGTTAATGTAAAATAGGAAATATTTAAATATTAATGGTAACCTTTCTTTGTCTACACTAGGTAAGGAAGATGTTTTTTTGATAAATTAGTTTGGTCAACTGAAAGTTAGGGCTGAAATTTTTTCCAGTATTTCTTCCTCCAACCAATCAGCTGAATATGTTGATTTGAACTCATTATATTTTGAATCCTCCTTTTGAGTTCACTAGTACTGCCAATCACTTCATTTAGGCCCTTAGTTCTTGACAGGTGAACTGTTAGGATGACTTCTTACTTTGTCTGCCTTCCTTCGATTTCCTCTAATGACTAGTGTTAATGTTTTTTAAGATTCTTGATCATGTCACTATTGTTATAAACTTCATTAATAGAGCCCTATTATTCATAGTATAAAGTACAATCACATAATGATAGCAAGCATGGATTCTGCTGATCTATCCTTTGTGCTTGATCTCTTTCAGATGTGGAGGTTAGTTTATATTCAACATTGTACCCCAAAGTAGCTAATGATTTTGAACCTCATGTTTTCTGGAAATATTCTATACTTTTCCTTATTTTTATCTGTTTGTAAATCTCTTGCTTTTTTAACTTTAAAGATCAGTTATAAGGATTGTCTTATTCTTAGTGAAACAATGACTACTTTGATGTAGTGATGATTTCCTCTGTTATATGACAGAATTTAACACACAAGTGACTACTTACACCATTGCCTGATAATTGTCTGTCTGTTATTCTCTTCCAACCAACTTTAGCATAGAATAATTTTATCCATCTTGACATCTCCATTGTTATCAAATGCCTAAAATATATTTGTTAGGTATTTAATAATTTAGCAGAAGGTGCTAGATTTTCCCTAAATTATTTTCTACTTCTTCCTGGGCTAAATTAAATTTCCCAGTTTTTCAGACTTCCTTGCAGCTAGGTAAGGTCACATAACTTTGTTCTACTCTGGAAGGTGAACTGAAGTGGTCTGATCCCAGGCATTCTGTGTTTGGTCTTCTTGCTCTTTTTTTCATTCCAGCAATCGTAACCAATAGAAAAGCCTTAAGATGTAGGGATGCTGGATACATGTATATCCAGAAGAAAATTATTTGCTGATCATGAACACACAGAATTTATCTGAGCAAGAAATAAACTATTTAATTAAGTCTTTAGATTTGGGGGGTTATTTGTTCTATTAGCTACTGTCTATTAGGCAATATGTTTTGAATTTTATCTGGACATATTTTAGCATATTTTTTGAATAGGTTTTTGCTCTATTTGGCTTACCCATTACAATTAGCATAAAATACAGTACAATATTAAATAAAAGTAAAAATTAATAACAAAATGTTCTGTGCCAAATATTTTACTTTAATTTTCTCTAATAAGTTAATCTAGTTTCATAAATAGGAAAGTAAGATTTATCAGCATAGACAGTTATCCCAGGTATATAGCCAGTTGTGGAATATCTACTTAAACACTAAATTAAAGGTTCATATTTATTCTACACCACAGCATCTTAACATAATTCTAGACTGCTGTAATGATTCAGAAGGATCTTTGGGATCGAGTTTATTGATGTGAACATGGGTGATCACTTTAGATGTCAGTCAATACATGTCTGTCTTCAGATTAGGGTAGAAACTTTCCAAGAAATTATCTTTAGTAAATTGCCTTAACATTTGTTCTGGATCTACCACTAGATCCACCATATATGCCAATATTTTAAGTGGTTTGAGTTTGCTGATTATATGCATTTTGAATAATAGAGCCTTTACTCACATTAATTTTTATGTATTACAAATTCATATATGGAAAGAAAGATAACAAATACTATACCCATTTCAAATTTGTAGCACACAGAATTTGGCTGGGTTTTGATTCAAGACAGAAATCATTTACCGATCATTTAAACATTCAATTGCAATTGTTGGTTAGTAAAGTCAACTGTACCTTCCTTGTGTCATTGCAGGTCTTAATTAGCTAATAACTACCACAAACTTTGGTTGCCTTAGATAAATAGGATTTCCATAATGGCATAATCTAGGACTCACATATAGTTGAACAATCTCTTTGCATGTGGCAAAATAATAAATTGTTAAAACTTCATTATAACTAACAATATTAAAATAGCATAAATATTTTTATAAATTAAATATAATCTCAATGTATTAAAATACAATCAGGCATATTTGTTATTTTTCATAATCATATTCTTTTGGATCTAGGCCTGAAATTACAGAGTGAATGTGTTGTACACATGTCATGTGTTCCATTTGAAATGTCCTCTCATATGCAACAATTGTTACTAAGTCACTTTTCACCTCTCATCAGAAGGCAGACCATTGCTTTTATATAATTTGCTTAGCATTCATAACATTCATTCTGTGAACCTTTGCCATTTCTACCCTTCTCAAAGCTTTTGTCCAATTACCCACTTACCTAACTACATTATAGCATTCCCAGAAACTTCTTTCTGGGAGGGAAAAGGGCATGAATATTTCCGCTAGGCTCTCACAGGACCCCCCTCACACTTCCATTATAGTACTTCCATAGTATTTCATGATTTTCTTATTTTCTAAATAACTGCCTGGTTTGTGCCACAAAGTAATTGAGGTGAATTTTAACAGATTCACCTGTTAAAATTCTTTGAATTTTAACATTCAAAGAAGAGATGTTGAAAATCACTACTACGGAGGAAAAAAAGACTGATAAGGAGAAAATCCAGCATAATAGTAATTTTGATGGTGAAGTCTCTGAGTTCCGTGTCCTCTTAGATTAAAAAAAAAAAGTTTTTGTAGCCCTTGATTGTAAAATAAATTTCTGTGCTGTTGTTTACGGAGACACGGATAGGAGCATTTCAATAATAGTTGGGAAGCAAATATTTTGAAAGAAAGTATAATGATTATTTTAGTATTTGTTTTTGTAGATTCTATTCTTAATGCAAAACACTTCAATGTGCATTTTGAGCAAAAAAAAAAAATACACACAGACAAGCATGTAAATTTGGGACCATTTGTTTTATGTTTAAAACTACAGAATGTATATGTAGTAGATTGTTAGTGCTTTCAATTAAAATATGTCTTTTGTGTTACAGAAAGACAAGTTTTACTTTGAGCGTCTTTGTATCTAGCTACAGAAACAAAGATAGTGTCAGATCCATAGTAAGTGCTAAACAAATCTTAGCATTTTCCGGTTGAATAAATAAATGAAACATTTTATTCACCATTGCTCAGTACACATAGTATCTTAAGTTCTTAATACATACTTTGTGAACATGAAATAAAAATTATAACTTGGGGAGGAAAACTAGTCAATTTTAATTTGCACATCTTAGAGCGTGATTTTATACACATGATTATACACACAGAAAGAGCTTTATTTTTACTCTTTTCAACAATTGATGCAGTTGATTAAATTATGTGATGTTTTCTTTTTCTCTACTTGTGAATTCAAGTCTTTTTTTGGAGGAAGAGTGCTATTTGTATGCATTAGTCCAGTGTTTCCCAGCGTTGTAGTCTGTCCACATATGTTGCTATTGTTCCTTAAAGTATTCATTTCTCATTGTTAGTGTTTTGTTTGATCAACTTCACTTTGCAGATTTTCTCATTTGGATTATCAGACTTGGGACCCTGAAATTTTAACATCATAATGTTGACGAAAGTTTTCCTTTGTTGAACTCCAATAGAGTTGAACCCTGGTGAGATGAAGTTAAATATGGGTTGGCTAAAGCTTTGTCTGCTCTTGTACACTTTTCATAGATAAAAAGCACATAAGATTGTACTTTTATACCACAGAATTAATGACAGAATATTCAGTGTGAGGTACTATAAAAGCTCCATGGCATAATTGGGATTCTAAACACTACTCCTAGCCAAAAAGTTGGATGGAATTCAAAATTTCACTATACCTATTCAAATTTTAGGAGATGAGAAAGAATAATGGAATCAAATAAGGACTTCAATATTCCTAACTACTTCATTAAGTTAATTATGAAATGAATTATTGAGTTGATGTGCATTTTACTTGTATGCAGAACAATTTTCATTTAATATTCCCCAATGATTCAAAAAGTTTGAAAAGGGCAGATTTTAATGTTAGCATTTTCACTAATGTATCCTATTTTTCAGCAATAGGCTTTATCTAATTGTAGATAGTGAGGCTTTCAATTTAAAATATTTCCTGGATCAAAAACTCAGGTGTGAACTCCTGTAATTATGTGTTACCAGGTTTGATTCCTCTGCTCTATTGGTCTCCACTGCACTCCCAAACTTCTTCACGGTAATACATTCATCTGTATTCATTTTCTTTTCTCATTAAGTCTTTAAAGTCACTAATAAAATATTGGAGCATTGAGAGCTTATATACATGTTTATGTGCTAAAGCTGTGTGACCTTTTCAATATTCTCTAGTTCATTTTTGCTGGCAATTCTTTGTCATTCAACTAAAACACATTGGTTTTGAAAGAATCCAGTAGCTTCAGGGTTTGAGTTATACAACTATATTTTATTAAGGCAAGAGAGAAATTCAAAAAATAAGTCTAGTTTCTAAATGAGAAAGATAATAATTATTCAAGATAAGAAGTACAAAGGAAGATTAGACTATAAAAATGGACTAAAACTTGTAAGTAGAATTATTGATCTTCATTTTAGACATTGAGTCTTTGTTATTTTATCCCTTGACTCTACCATAAAAAGCTTTTTGAGGCAAGAAGTCAAGGCAAAGATTTCTGGGAATTAAACATGAATTCCTCCCCCTCCAGACTTTCAGGAAGCTATAATCTAACATGTGAAGAAAATATATACATAAATGTCTGCAATATTAGATGGAGCTAGGAATTAAGCCCTACAGATTTTGGAAAATGAAGAGTCCTTCCAGTTAGGGAAGCATGAAAACCTCCTCGAGAATATAGCATATAAGCTAGGCTTGAAAAGACTGGGAACTTTTAGGTAAATGTATGTAGAAGAAGGCATTCTAGGAAGAAGGGATAGCTAGAAGTTAAATATAACTTGAGAATCACAGTATTCTGTTTGTTGGTTTTATGCTTCTCCGTAAAATATGTTTTAAACAAGAAACATGATGATTATTTAAATTAAGCTTCTTGACAGATAGAGAACACTGCACCTAATTCTACGGATGCATTTTCACATTTTCAAGTGCACCTAGAATATTTTCAAAAGTGAACCATATGCTGGGATATAAATTAAATGTGCAGAAGTTTCAGAGGATAGAATGATATTAATATGTTCTTTGACCCCAATACAATAGAGCAGGAAACTAAATTTTAAGAAGGTAAGTAGAAAATCTCTATGTGTTTAAAAATTAGAAGGGATAATTTGAAATAACTCATAGGTCAATAAGAGATCATATTGTAAAATTAAAAAAAATATTTTTGAGCTGAATTTAAAACTAAAATGCCACATACCAAAGCTTGCGGAAAAAAGCTAAATTTGTGTTTGGAGGAAGAGATTCATATATATTTAAGTAAAGAGTGTCCTGAAAATTATGATTATTGACATTTAGCCCAAAAAGTTATTTTAAAAATGCAACAAATGATACTCAAAAAAAAGTAGAAGAAATGTAATCCTAAAGACCTAAGTGTAGAAGTTCTTAAAATAGAGAAAATACATGATAAAGAAAATTACCAAGGTAGAAGTTATTCTTTGAAAAGACTAACAAAATTGATATCTCTGTACACATTTTTAAAAAGAAAATTGAAACATGCTATCACTGTATGACCTGGTGTCACTAAAAATTATTTAAGTGAATATTATGAAAAGTACCAATAAATTAAACATTGGAAAGAATAGGCAAATTGCCTGCATTTTTATATGCCAGCAACAGAGTTACAACCTCTTTTTAAAAAAATACAATCTAAAATAGCCTCAAAAAGTGTTTAAAGAACAGGAATAAGCCTAAAAGATAATGTGCTATATAAAACACCATTGTAGTAAGTTAAAGATGACTTCAATAAAATGAAAGGATAAACCACGTTCATGGATTAGAAGATGTGATATTGTGATGAGGTCAGTTTACCTCAGATTGACTGAGAGATTTGAAACAACTTAAATAAAAATACAGTTTTGTTTTTGGTGGAATTCAAAATGCTAACCTTGCACTTTACATGGAAATCTGGAGTCGCAAAAATATCCAAGACACAATTAAAAATGAACAAGAGGGAAAGATTTATAATATCAAACAGCATTGTGTATTTTGAGATACAATAATACCTAAGAAAGTATGGTAATGGAGAAATGATAGACAAAGTGAACAAAGAAAAAACACACTGTCCAGAAAATGTGTCAGGTATATACAGCCACTTGATTTATGACTAAGGTGACACTTCAAAAAATGGAACAATATTTTCAACTGGATACTAGGGTTTTGGATATCCATATATTAATATCAGAAATTTGAGAGGTGCCTGGGTAGCACAGTCGGTTAAGTGTCCAACTTCAGCTCAGGTCATGATCTCATGGTTTGTGAGTTTGAGCCCCACTGCATGCTCTGTGCTGACAGCTCAGATCCTGGAGCCTGTTGAGGATTCTGTGTCTCCCTCTCTCTCTGCTCCTCCCCCAATCATACTTGCACTCTCTGTCTCTCAAAAATAAACATCAAAAAAGTTAAAAAAAATTTTTAATTCCTGCTTACACTATACACAATCTATACAAATCTGACTCCTACGTGTACAAAAAACAAATAGATTTACATGTGCATGAAGAGACATGCATGAGATGCTTAGAACAGCATTACTTCCAATAACCCAAACTTGAAATAACACCAAATTCCTTCAACTAGATAAGATAAATTATTGATTATTGTAAATCAGTTTTGTGACATAATCTTGTCCATGCTTAGACTTTTAATTTAGTTCCACATGTATATTTTGTATTTTTTTCTGCAAATTCATATTAAAAACCCCTATAAAACTAAGAATAGAGGAAAACTTTCTCAACTTGGTAAACCATAATTCTGAAACACCTACATAAATCATACTTAATAAGCAAGAAAATAAATGGTTTCCTCTGAAGACTAGAAATGAGGCAATGATACCTCTTCTCAACAACATATTGGAAATCCTAGTTTCCAATATCCTAGTGTTTTACCTCACAACTTAAAAAGTGAAAAAATAAAGCAAGACTCAGTTAATGTTACATGTAAAAATACCAATGTATTTAGAATTGATATTCTATATTGCAAATCCACAGATGGAGATAAATAACAATTAGAAGTAAATGCACAGTGTGAAATAGATTGCATTAAAAAAATCAAGAAAAAAAGAAATAGGGGCACCTGGGTGGCTCAGTTCGTTAAGCGTCCAACTTCAGCTCAGGTCATGGTCTTATGGCTCATGAGTTTGAGTCCTACACGGGGCTCTTTCAGACAGCCCAGAGCCTGGAGGCTGCTTCGGACTCTGTGTCTCTGTTTCTCTCTGCCCCTACCCAGTTTGTGCTCTCTTTCTCTCTCTCTAAATAAATAAACATTAATTAAAAAAAAGAAGAAGAAATAAATTGCTAAAATCAGTAATGAGAGAGGGCCCATTACTACTGGTTCTATGAAGATTCAACAATAATAAATGAATATTATTAAAATTTTTAGCCCATAGATTTGATAACCTTGGTGAAATAGCCCAATTCTTTGAAAATCACAATCTGTACAAATCTCACACATGGAGAAACCACAAATTGGCCTATATCTATTTCAGGAATTTAATAATTAATCACCTGCCCAAGCAGAAAGCACCAGACCAAGATGGTTTCATGGATGAATTCTACCACTCATTTAAGGATGATATACCAATTCTCTATTATCTTTTCCAGAAAATAGAAGTGGAGAGAATACTTTCTCATTCATTCTATGAGCCAGCATTCTGCTGATACCACAACCAGACAAAGACATTGTAAGAAAGGGAACTACATAATAGATGGAAAAATACTCAATAAAATATTAAATCTCAAAATGTATAAAAAACATTGATATAACACCACAAAGGCTGGTTCAGTGCTCAAAAATCAATTGATGTAATCCATGACATCAATAGACTGGAAAAGGCAAATAATATCAATGGATTCATAAAGAACATTTGACAGAATTTAACACCAATATTTAACACCAATTCATATTAAAAACCCCTATAAAACTAAGAATAGAGGAAAACTTTCTCAACTTGGTAAACCATAACTCTGAAACACCTACATAAATCATACTTAATGGCAAGAAACTAAATGGTTTCCTCTTAAGACTAGAAACGAGGCAAAGATAACTCTTCTCAACAGCAGACTGGAAATCCCAGTTAATGTAATAATACAAGAATGGCCAATGGTATATATGTTAGCAGGCAACATGTTTTTCTATGTAGAAAATCTGATTCAATAACAGAAACCCTTGTAGAACTAATAAGTGATTGCAGTAAGTTTGCAGGATAGAAGGTTATTATAAAAAGTAAATGTTTTCTTCTATACCAGCAAAGAACTATTAAAATTTTAAACTAAAAACACAACACTATTTACATGATCACCCAGGATAGAAAAAAGAAATACGTCAGTATAAAACTAACAAAATACACGTAGTATTCTACATAAGGAATACTATAAAACTGTGAGGAGGGGGAAAAAATGATTTAAATAAACTGGGGGAATATTCCATGTGCATGGATAGGAAGATTCAATATTATTAAGATGCCAGTTCTTCTCAACTTGATCTGTAGAGTCAGTGCAGTCTGATTCAAAATATTTGTGGATGTCAAAAAACTAATCCCAAATTTGACATAGATTGAAGAGATAAAATTGCTAACACAATGATGAAGGAAAACAAAATTGGGGAGCTGAGCTGAAATCAAGTCAGACATTTAACTGACTGAGCCACCCGGATACCCCCCAGTCAACTGATTTTTGACAAAGGAGCAAAGGGAATTCAATGGAGAAAATGATAGTTTTTCCAAGAAGTGGTGCTGATTTGGACGTCCACATGTGTACGGGTAAGTTGAGATACAGAATTTACAACTTTCAAAAAAATTAAACGGATCATTGACCTGAGTGCAAACTGTCAAACAATTAAACTTTTAGAAGATGGAATAGGACAGAACCTCCATGATCTTGGGTTTAGTAATAACTTTTTAAAATTTTTGTAAATGGTTGTTTACTTTTGAGAGAGAGAGACATCGAATGTGAGCAGGGGAGGGGCAGAGAGTCTGAAGCAGGCTCCAGGCTCTGAGCTGTCAGCACAGAGCCTGACGTGTGGCTCGAACTCACGAGCTGTTAGATCATGACCTGAGCTGAGGTCAGATGCTTAACCCAGTGAGCAACCCAGGCACCCTGATAACTCTTTAGATACATCAAAAGCACAATCCATAAAAAAGTGATAGGTGGGATTTTATTAATATTAAGAATCCCTGCTCTGCAAAAAATACTGGTAAAAAAATAAACAGGTAAGCCCTCAAATGGAAGAAAACCTTTTTAAAACATGTAACAAATATAAGGCATATTTAAAATATCAATGAACTCTTAAAACTGAACAATAAAAACACAACCTAATTCTTATGGCTTGTTACATAGCAAATGCCAAATGATGCACTCTTTGACTCCATAGTTGCATTTTTATACTCCTATAAAAATCAGACATGCTTTGAATTCAGCAAAGTTGCAGGATATAAAATCAACGAACAGAAATCGGTTGCATTCCTATACACCAACAATGAAGCAACAGAAGGAGAAATCAAGGAATCGATCCCATTTACAGTTGCACAAAAAAAAAAAACATGAAATACCTAGGAATAAATCTAACCAAACAGGTGACAAATCTATACAGTGAAAACTATACAAAGCTTATGAAAGAAATTGAAGAAGACACAAAAAAATGGAAAAAGATTCCATGCTCCTGGATAGGAAAAACAAATATTGTTAAAATGCCGATACTACCCAAAGCAATCTACATATTCAATGCAATCCCTATCAAAATAACACCAGCATTCTTCACAGAGCTAGAACAAATAATCCTAAAATTTGTATGGAACCAGAAAAGACCCGGAATAGCTAAAGCGATCTTGAAAAAGAAAACCAAAGCAGGAGGCGTCGCAATCCCAGACTTAAAGCTATACTACAAAGCTGTAATCATCAACACAGTATGGTACTGACACAAGAACAGACACTCCGATCAATGGAACAGAATAGAGAACCCAGAAATGGACCCACAAACGTATGGCCAACTAATCTTTTACAAAGCAGGAAAGAATACCCAATGGAATCAAGACAGTCTCTTCAGCAAGTGGTACTGGGAAAACTGGAGAGGGACATGCAGAAGAATGAACCTGGACCAGTTTCTTACACCATACGCAAATATAAACTCAAAATGGATGAAAGACCTCAATTTAAGACAGGAAGCCATCAAAATCCCCAAGGAGAAAGCAGGCAAAAACCTCTTTGATCTTGGCCGTATCAACTTCTTACTCAACACGTTTCCAGAGGCAAGGGAAACAAAAGCAAAAATGAACTATTGGGACCGCATCAAAATAAAAAGCTTCTGCACAGCGAAGGAAACAATCAGAAAAACTAAAAGGCAACCGACAGAATGGGAGAAAATATTTGCAAATGACATATCAGATAAAGGGTTAGTATCCAAAATCTACAAAGACCTTCTCAAACTCAACACCCAAAAACCAAACAATCCAGTGAAGAAATGGGCAAAACACATGAGTAGACACTTCTCCAAAGAAGACATCCAGATGGCCAACTGACACATGAAAACATGCTCAACATCACTCATCATCAGGGAAATACAAATCCAAACCACAGTGAGATACCACCTGACACCTGTCAGAATGGCTAACATTAACAACTCAGGCAACAGATGTTGGCGAGGATGTGGAGAAAGAGGATCTCTTTTGCGTTGTTGGTGGGAATGCAAGTTGGTGCAGCCACTCTGGAAAACAGTATGTAGGTTTCTCAAAAACTGAAAATAGAACTACCCTAGGACCCAGCAATTGGGCTACTAGACATTTATCCACTGGACACAGGTGTGCTGTGGATAATGCACACCTGCAGGGACACATGCACCCCAATGTTTATATCAGCACTATCAACAATAGCCAAAGTATGGAAAGAGCCCAAATGTCCATCGACAGATGAATGGATAAAGAAGATGTGGTATATATGTACAATGGAGTATTACTTGTCAATCAAAAAGAATTAAATCTTGCCATTTGCAACTACGTGGATGGAACTGGAGGGTATTATGCTAAGTGAAATTAATCAGAGAAAGAAAAATCGTATGACTTCACTCATAGGAGGACTTTAAGAGACAAAACAGATGAACATAAGGGAAGGGAAACAAAAATAATATAAAAACAGGGAGGAGGACAAAACAGAAGAGACTCATAAATATGGAGAACTGACTGAGGATTACAGGAGGGGTTTTGGAGGGGGGATGGGCTAAATGGGTAAGGGGGACTAAGGAATCTACTCCTGAAATCATTGTTGCACTATAGGCTTACTAATTTGGATGTAAACTTAAAAAAATAAAATAATAAATTAAAAAATAATAGCTAAAAAAATCCAGACATGCTTAAGGATAGTGTTACACGAAGATTCATAATAGCATTTTTATTAAAAATTAACATCAATCTAGATGTATACAAATAGAAAAATTATGCCATATCTGTATACTGAAATGTATACCAAAAACTCTGGTATCAGTGTGAATAAATTCCAAAGACAAAATAACAATAACAAAAAACAGTTTCTGGGAGCACCTGAGTCATTCAGTTGGTTAAGTGTCTGACCTCAGCTCGGGTCGTGATTTCACAGTTGGTGAGTTTGAGCCCCACATTGGGCTCTCCACTGCAGTGCTGGTTTGGGATTCTCACTCTCTGTCTCTCTCTCTGACCCTCCCTTGCTCATGCTCTCTCTCTCTCTCTCTCTCTCAAAATAAATAGGTAAACATTATTTAAAAAATGGTTTCTGAGTGGGCCTCTTGCATGAGAATACATACCTCAAGCATGTAAATAGGTAAAATAGTTACATGGGTACAGAATAATACATAATAGTGCATATATATGTATAGGTATGTAAATATCTATTATATAATAGTAAAACACATGCACTGACATTTAAATAACAAATTTGGAGAGTGCATACCAATGTGGAGCAGAATGAGATCTAGAAAAACTGATTTCAGTACTAAAGAAAAGCTACAAAAGTGAACTCAGTGGTAAATCTGTTTTACTTCTTAAACAGATGAATTGCAAGTATTGCAAAAATACGAGGCTAACGGACAGTTGAAAGATGCATACATTTAAGTTAATCACATTATTAAAAAAATAAGTTAGCTGAATTCTGTGTATTTAGCAGTGAAAAAAATAGGGACGTTCTAAATATTTGAACACGGAAAAATTTTAATGCATACTCTTGAGCTAAAAAGCCAGTTGTAGAGTGATAGGTAATTTATATCCTCTATACAGAAAAACACACATAAACTATATGTTCGTACCATACATGCTTAAAAGCTTACAAACTACATAATGGTGTTCCAATAATGTTTATCCCAGGAGAGAGGAATAAGACTCTGTCAAGAAATCTTTTGTTTCATCTGCAATTTTTTCCCAAAGAGTACACTCCTATTACTTAAGTAAAAATAAATGCTGTTTTATTTAAAACAGGAAACACAGTTGATTTTGTAAGGCAAAAGTTTTGAAGCAGACAGATATCTCAGCCAAGTATCTTCAAAACTATCCTTCTGGGTCGCTGTAAGATATCCAGATCTCAGATTTCATTTTATTTTACAGAGAAAATGCTAGGTATGCAATAAAGACCTTTCTAGATCTCAAAAATTAGTTGAAAACAAACTGCTCCAGTAATGACTACTTCACATTCACCTATCCTGAAGATCATTCTCAAATACATTACTGAAAATCTCTGTGGCACTCAAGGCTATTGGTTTCCAGTCATGACTTTGTTCCTCTCTGGCCATTTCTTTTCAAACAGCTTTATTGCTAAGAACTTTGGTGGTTGGCCCCCAGTTTTTGTCATTCCATTTCTTTTTCCTGGGTTTCCTTAGAGTAACTTAGCTCCCACATATAAATTGATTGCACCTTAATCTCTTGCCCCCAACTGTGTGGGGAGCAACAGACTCATTCATATATCCAACAAGCTGGATAACTTTTCCACTTAGAGGTTATGCATTTTAGTTTCATTTTCTTTAACTATCACTGTCCAAGTAATAATTCTATCCTCAATGCTGCCTAATATTATGACCACCCATTTATTTTCCTAAGCAAATGATAATTTTCCTAGATACTACTCTCCATTCTTTAGTATTGAATTTCTCATCAAGGACTGTTGCTGCTTCTTTGTCTTGAAGTTATCCATATTTTCCTCTTGTGTCTCATCATTTTTAACTTTGACTCTGCAATAATTTTATCACTGGGTTTCACAGACCAAGCCTAGTTTATTCCCTGTACTACTGTGGGAGCCATCTACAACACAAACCTAATTGTGTTCTTCACTACCCTTTAGTTATTACATATCTCCTATAGCTTTCAGAATTTTTGAAGAAAATTACCTTGACATTATCAATCCGTCTCTTGCCTCCGTTTCCAAATTTGTGTCCAATCACTTTGGTGCTAATTTCCTCTCAGTAATAGTTCCTGGTATGAAATAATATGTAAGACTTTTTAAAATAAAAATATACCTTTAATGAGGTGTAATTGATGTATTATAAAATTCAGCCAATGTAACGGTCTGATTTGCTAATTTCAGTAAAGTTGGGCTTTTATCACCACAATCCAGCTTTTATATATTTCTACCACTCTAAACAACTCTTTAGAGCACATTTATAATTACTTCTTATCCCTACACCAGCCCCAGGCAACTTTGAACTGGTTTCTAGATTTTATAAATAATATGAAGAATTTGGCTTTTCATTTCATATAATTGGAATCATGTGTAGTATTTTCCATCGAGCACGTTTGAGGTTCATAGATATTGTATGACTCAGTGCTTAATTCTTTTAATTGCTTAAGAGTATCCATTTATATATTACACATTTTGTTTATTCACCAGTTTTTTAGACATTGGCTTGTTAACAGATTTAGGCCATCATGAATGATGCCACTGGGAATATTTACATACAAGTATTTGTGTGGACAGATGCTTTCACTTCATTTGGATACAATCCTATGAGTAGAATTGCTGGGTTGTGTGGTAGCTCTATGATTAATGTTTTAAGAAAGTGGCAAAATGTTCTTTAAAGTAACTATAGAATTTGACATTCCCCCCAACAACGTATAAAGGCTCTAATTTCTTCAGGTTCTTGTTAGTACTTGGTATTGATTGCCTTTTGATTATAAAGTACTCTATTCTATAAAGTTCTATAAAGTATAAAGTTCTATTAAGTATTATCTCATTTTAGTTTAATTTGTATTTCCCTGCTAATAAGTGATATAGAGCACCTTTTCATGTGTTTACCAACTATTTATAGGGCTTGTTTGGTGAAATGTTTACTCAAGTCTTTTTTGCCCATTTTCTTATTTGTGTTGTTTATCTTACTGTGTAGTAAGTGTTCTTTAAATATTTTGGATAGAAGAAATGCATTGTTTGTGAATATAGTTTTCCAGCCTGTGGACTGTTTTTATATTTTAAATTGTGTGTTTTGAAATAAAAGGTTTGTAATTCTAAGGAGGTTCAAGATTGTATTTTTAAAATGATTAGCGCTTTGGGAGTTCTACATAAGCACTCTGCCTAACTCAAGATCATAAAGATTTTAACTAATAATTTTTTTTGCTGTTCAAAAGTTGTATAGATTTAATTCTTAGATTTATGTCTATGATCTATTTTGAGTTAACTTTTGTATATGGTAGCAGAAAAGAGTGTGTGTGTATGTGCGTGTGTGTGTGTGTGTGCGTGTGTTTTCTTTGGTTATTCAATTTCAGAACTATTTAACGAAATGATTTTGCATTGCCTATTTAATGTTTTGGCATCTATGTCGAAAACCAATTGATAAAAAATGTAATGGTTAATTTCTGAACTTTCAATTCTCTTTCATTTATCATATCTATCCTTGTGCTACTACTATATTTTTTAAAGTTTATTTATTTTTAGAGAGAGAGAACATGTGTGCACATGAGTGGAGAAGGGGCAGAGAGAGAGGGGGTGGCGAGGGAGAGAGAATCCCAAGCAGGCTCCCCGTGTTGTCAGCCCAGAGCCCAACATGGGGTTTGACCTCATGAACCATGAGATCATGACTTGAGCTGAAATCAAGAGTCAGATGCTTAAGCAAATGAGCCACCCAGGTGCACCTGTCTTGATCATTATAGCTTTATAGCAAGTTGTGAAATCAGATATTGTTAAGTCTTCCAACTTTATTCTTTTTCAAGAATACTTTGCTGGTGGGAATGTTGAATAAGATAATCACTAGACCAAGTTTGACATCAGATGTAGCAATTTGACCTTTGATATTTATCCCAAAGCATTGAAAACTTAAGGTCATGCAGAAACTTACACACCAAGGTTCAAAGCCGGTTTATTTGTAATAGTCTTAAATTGGAACCTATTTGCGTGTCCTTCAGTGGTGAATGGCTAAACAAATGGTGGTATATCCATACCATGGAATATTACTCATCAATAGAAAAGAATAAAGTATTGATATATGCATGACTTTATTTATATAACATTTGTGAAGTAACATACAGATAGACATGGATAGTGATTAGTAACTGGCAAGTGATAGGAGACAGGGATTGTATGGCTATAAAAGGATAACATGAAGAATTGTGATGGATAGTATCGTCATGTATCTTTTTTTAATGTTTAGTTTTGAGAGAGCGTGAGTGGGGGAGGGGCAGAAAGAAAGGGGAACAGAGGATCTGAAGCAGGCTCTGTGCTGAGAGCAGTGAGCTTGATGTGGGGCTCGAACTCCCAAACCATGAGATCACGATCTGAGCCAAGGTCCAGCACTATTCGGGCGCTCCAGTATGGTCATGTATCTTGATAGTGGTTTTAGTTACACAAGGCTACATGTGATCCGATTGCACAGACCCACACACACAGAGGATGCATATATCGCTGGTGCAATCTAAAAAATCTCTGTGGCTTGTGCTAATGTCAGTTTTCTGGGGTGATATTGTACTATAATTCTGAACCATGTTAACACTGGGAGAGCCTGCGAGAATGATTCAGTGGACCTCCCTGTACATTTATTGCAATTTTCTATGATTTGATAAGATTTCAAAAGAAGTTGAAAAAATGTAGGAAGAAAGAATAAAACTAAGAGTTTCTTGAGAATGTACTTCAATTCTGAAAAATAATGTAAAAGAAAAAAAATAAACATGGATTATTAAAAACTTTTAAAAAGTAACATAAGAGCATTGTGAAGGGACCCCCCGGGTGGCTAAGTAGGTTAAGCATCTAACTCTTGATCTCAGCTCAGGCCTTGATTTCAAGGTTGTTCAATCCCCATGTTAGGCTATAACTGGGTGTAAAGACTACTTAAAACAAACAAACAAACAAACAAAAATGATTAGTTCTCACACAGGGATAACTGCTATTAATATTAATGTGTACACATTTTCCTTTCTTTTTAAGCATGTAGTAAATATTTTGTAATAGACTTTTTCAAATCATCTGTTGTGAGCTTTTTACTGTATCATTAAATATTCTTCCATAACATCATTTTACATGTTTTTATAAAAGAGAAATGTGTGGAAATACCATCAGTTCTAAATAAATTATTGGATATTTAATTAGGTTTCTAGTTGTATTGTGGCAACAAAGGTGCAATAAATATTTTTTCATATTTTCCTTTATATAAGCCCATATTATTGGAATATATTTCTAGACCTAGAAATGCTAGCTCAAAAATTGGGCATATTTCTAATTTTTCAAAGTATCCTGAAAATTTCTCTCAAGAGTTATGATACCAATTCATAGTTCCACCAAGAGTAAATATATTATCAATAAAATATGTGTTTTACATAAAACTATATATAATATATAATGTTACATATGCATCTATTTCATTAACTTAATAAATGAAGTGAATCTCACTATTTTAATTATCTTTTTTTACATTCTTTTTGGCTCTTTGTATCTTTCTTAGGTGATTTGTCCATTGTATCATTTACCCATTTTCTGTTAGAATATTTAACATTTTTTTGTAAACAACTTTTGACTGAATCAGGTTCCAGTAATACTCTATTTTCAGATTTCAAAGATATCAGCATTTTTAATAGAAATAATATATTACATATGTAGAGCATATTAGGCTTTTGCAAAGTATAGAATTCTGTGAAATTGCTCTTCTTACCTTTGGCCAGTTTTCAACAAACCAGATGCTATACTGCATTATGCCAATTTGGAAAGTGCCATGGGAAGCCAACATAATTGTCTTCCTCCTATCAAAAAGGTAGATAAAATATTGCCATTTTTCCATAATATTTTTAGTTGTCAATGATGTATTTTTAAAATTCTCCCTCTTTTTTATGCTTCTTTTAAATTTTATTTCTAGTATAGTTAACAGATATATAACATATGTATATACATGTGCGTATAGCATACATTATGGGAGTTTCCAGTATACAATAGTTATCTAACAATTCTGTACATAACTCTGTGCTCATCATGATGAGTGTACTCTTTAATCCCCATCATCTATTTTACAAACTGAGCAGATACTATTTTAATATTTGTAAAGTAGTTGTTTTACTGCATGTACTTTATGGTCAGTAGATGTGATATTAAACTTACTCCACAAGTTCTCTTCCAGGCATAACATAATAAAGCTCTTAAGTTATTCTATAAATGGAAGAAAAGCAAATTCATTTTGGCTTGTATGCCATTTTTCAGAGTATGAGATGTCTGGTGGTTAGAGCAAACACACATCAGGATTTTTATATTCAACTTTTCCAATTACATACTACTTTTGAAATTCACTTAACATCTCAATGATACAGCTTAACCATCTGTGAAATGTGTAGAGTACAAATACTGGGTGACTTGAAGCTTAATTAATGTTTTAAATGTCCTTTGAAAGATTGGATTAAAAAGTTACTAGTATTGCAAAATCTGTGAAATTATAATTGTTTTTATTTCAAATCTATTGAGCAGTGTCGACACAGAAACCAAAAGCCAGTAGATAGAAACCAAAAGCCATTATTTGGAAGCTTGGTCACATTTTCCATCTGCATATAATTGAGGACAAATAGAACAAGCTTTGAAAAAGAGACAAAAAAAGGACACTTCTTAAAATGTGACTCATATCTCCAGCAGGACGTGGGTGGCTGAGTCCTCTAAGTGTCCAACTTTTGATTTTGGCTCAGGTCATGAACTCATGATTTGTGAGACTGAGCCACAGTCTGAGTTCACAATGTTTGTGAACATTGGGCTCTGTTCTGAGGGTATGGAGCCTGCTTGGGATTCTCTATCTTCCTCTCTCACTACCCCTCCCCCACTTGTTCTCTCTCTCTCTCTCTCTCTCTCTCTCTCTCTCTCTCTGTGTGTGTGTGTGTGTGTGTCTGTCTCTTAAACTAAAGAAAGAAACTTAAAAAAATGTGGTATGAATCTCCAACTCACTTGTGACATGAAAATGTCATGTTTCATCATCACAGTTTGCGGAATTTAGTTATGTACAGCATCTGGTGTCAATCTGTTTCATTGTTACCCTGTTAGAGTTTGCTTCACAGTCATTGTGCAAGAAATCATCTTAAGATTTTGTTAAGACTTTAGTTCTTTGGTATAAGTTTATCAAAAGCTTTTGTGCTTGTCTGTGTATAAGAGAGACAATGAGAGGGAGGGAGGGAGAAGGAGAGAATATGAGTATAGCAATGCTATGGAGAGTATGCCCTTTTATTGATGGGTCAGAAAAAGTAGAGACTTACATGAGGCATCTCCATCACCGTTTTTATCTTTGTACTATTTCTTCTGTCAAAATAGTGCATCTTTTCTCCTTGACTTTACCGTCTTCTTTAACCTCTTTAAATGTTTTGTTGTTTCCTAATTTGTGATGCTACTCTTTCAGGTTTCTGTGTTTCTGAGTTGGCAGGATAGTATATTTTAATATTTTATTAGCCAAGAGACCTATTCTGAAGGTAAGGTGCACTCTCCAATCAGAAAATCTTGAATCTCTCTGGTAAATTGGTAATGTGGCTTATAGTTCTCTATAATCCAATCATACTGTCTGTCTCATCAGATAAATTTCCTCAACCTTTGTAGTTCCAGCTTTAGGAGACAGTGCCCTAAAACCTAAAACCAGTAAACCTATGGTTTCTTTTTATTACAGAGCTTTGCCCAAGCATTTTTCAGTGTCTAAAGACTGTCTGAAATTCCGTATTTCTTTATCTTCAAAAGGCTAATGCTTTACACTGTATAGACTGCCCTCTCTGGAATGTCCTCAAAAGCTGGTATAGTGTGTTATAATAGTCTTGTAATAATTTAATAAATTTATAACCACATAGACATTTACTTATGTATTGATAACACAATGCAACATGAAGCAGAGGCAGAGAACCAATCCATTTGGTTCATCATTTCACCCTCATTGCCTTGTTCAGTGAACCTGGCACACAGAAGCCCTTCAACAAGTATGTATTGATTTGATTGATGATGTGTGTTGGATATAAATACTTCTTTGAAACCTAGAGGAAAAGCTGAGGAGTACTCTAGAAGTCATCTAATGTGTTTTTTTTGTTATTCATAAAATATCATTGATTATCTGTTTTCTAGGTTCTGCTTCTCTATCTTTACAAAGATCCTATGGCATCACAAGTGGCACATTTTATTTTCAGATAGCCCCAATTGTTAACATGTCAATTCCTTTTTCAATAATTTTTTTTTCCTCTTAAATATTTCTTGCGTAAAGAAAGTATATGTTAGACTATTAGCACTTGACTCTATTTCCTTTCTCATGGCCATATATATCTAAGGAGATATGTATGAATATAATAAAGATCAATAAATGGCACAGTGAGAGCAATCATCAGTTTGAAATGTAACTTAAATTACATTCTAATTGGAGTGAGCTTTTAAACTATGACATCCATTATCTTATTCTGCAAAAATTTACTATATACAATGATAATAATAGCCAGCACCTATTGAGTTTATCCTGTATATCAGACATTGTTATAAGTGTTGTAAGTATGGTAACTCATTTACAACAAGAACCCAGAAGGCAGTTCAGTATTACATACTATACATTATTATATAAACACATTATTTACATTTTAGTAAGCTAGTGAGAGCGATAATATGCTATTATTTATTAGTAATTTAATGAGAATTAGTTGAACTGAGTATTGAAGAAAAATGAGTATTTTACCAGTTAGGGGATTATTTTGGGACACAGTGCATACCTGGTCAATGCATGACCAGGAGCAGTGATATTTTGAGTGGGGGACTGAATTTTATCTCTCATACAGAAGGTCCTCCACATGGAGGATAAGGAAAACAGAAATGATAGATGAGTCACAGGAAACAACAACTATCACCTGCTTCATGAGTCTATGAACCATTTCAACTGCTGCAACAGATTGATTTTAATTAGAAAACTGAATTCAGTGCTAGTGTGCCAAAGATGTAAAGTGATCCATGGTCACGATGCACCTTGATTTGACAGATCATTCTTGCTCTCAGGTGCTATGAAGTTTTTCTCTTACCAAAGGAAAACTAGACTTTCTTTTTAATGTGTAAGCAATAGAAGGAAGTGTAATCACTAAAAACTAATTGAGGGGTGACTGGATGGTGCCCCTCAGTCAGTTGAGTATCTGACTGTTGACTTGGGCTCAGGTCTTGATCTCAGGGTTTGTGAGTTTGAGAACTATGCTGGGCTCTGCATTGACAGCTTGGGATTCTCTCTCTCTTTCTCTCTCACTCTTTCTCTCCCTCAAAAATAAACAAACATACATTAAAAAAAACTAACTGAAAATTTCACTGTCTTCTCCAGAACTTACACTGTTTTTAAAAGCACAGTTCAATTCATGGTGTGTATTATAATGTATGTTTTGAACTATAACCAAATTTAGTATCTTCAGATTTTAAATAATGGAATAAGTGGCTATTACTTGTTCATTTAATCATAACAATATTAAAAATAAATTTAATTCTTGGGGCACCTGGGTTGCTCAGTCAGTTAACCATCAGACTTCAGATCAGGTTATGATCTCATGATTTGTGGGTTTGAGCCCAGCGTCAGGCTCTGTGCTGAAACTCAGAACCTGGAGCCTGCTTCAGGTTCTGTGTCTCCCTCTCTCACTGCCCCTCCTCTGCTTGCACTCCGTCTCTGTCTCTCAAAATTAAAAATGTTTAATCAAATAAAATATAGTTCTTATTTCTCTGGGAAAGGAGATGAAGGATTTTTCTTAAAAATAATACCCATGTAAAAATTTCACCACCTAAATACTGGGAGACTCTTACAGGAATTTGTACCCCATTACAAATAATTCAATGCTGGCAAAATACCAAAATCCATGTTGCTTACTTTGGCAGGTGTTGGATGTTTTGAAGAATAGAGTTCGTGTAATATTTCTGTCATGCCGAGCCATGCTGTTCTTTTCCTCAGTAAAACTAGGTTCTAGAAATAGAGCAACTGAGAACTTTTGAGATAATTTTTTTTGTAAATAGTATCAACTACAAACCTCTCCATTTATATTTATTATTCCAAATAAATGTATTAATAATGAAGTAAAATATTTGCCACAATATTTTCTATAGTATAAGGAAAACACATACCTTTACTTTTTATTTTAAACTTGGGCTTCATAATCTGCAATCCACAGATGGGTGTCAAAAGTTTACAGATATTTAAATTACATGAAAAATTTTGTGTGAATGCAGTTATAAATATAATTCCTATAATTTTTTTTTCCTGGGGAAGGGTTCCAAAAATTCATCAAGGTAGGAGAGGGCATTCTGTAACAAAACAAAACAAAATTAAGAATCATGGCTTATGTCTACAATCAATCACCATTACTTCTTTCACAGTAGGCTAATAAGAGTTGACACATGTTTGGCAGTTAATTTGTACCAAACATTGCTTTAAGTGCTTTATGTATAATAATTCATTTTATAGACTCAACAGTTTTATGAGTCAACTTTACATTTATTTCAGTCTTAGAGATGAGAGAACTGACTTATAGACACTTAGTGATGTGCTTAAGATCACCCAGTAGTAATTAACAGGGCAAGGATTTGAACCTGAGAAACCATTTTTCCAGGATCTGTGCTACAATGTATAATGTAAATGACCTTTCATTAAAAGTTCATATAGGTTAAGACATAGACAAAGACCAGATAGTGATTTATTCACTTTATACCATTATCTCATATGATAATCACAATAATATGAATTAAATACAGTTTATTTTCTACATTTTATAGAAGAGAAAACTAGGTTTTGAATAGTTTAACAGGTGAATGAGATGATGTCTACAGCACTTGATACCTAGAGAGTGTCCAATGAATGAAAATTTTATATTCTTTTTCTCCCTGAAGATACTACATGCAAAGAAGAAAAAGAGATTGGAAAAGAAGACAAAGTATTTCCTCTGGCTTGGGTACTTACGTACCTTTAAAAAGGTTTAGGAAAGAATAAAGTCAGAGTAGAGGAAAAATGACAATCTAACCATTTCTACTCAGGAAATATTTCCATGAAAATGAATCAGTATGGATAGTCAGGAAAGAAGTTTGGGATTCATTTGAAACCTACTTCCATGAGGCATCTAACCAACTATAATTTTAATTCATCTAAGGAACAGTTCTGTTTCCATTCTCATGCTCCTCTACTGGGTACCTACGTTCGGGGGTCCAAGATTATTTAAATACACTTTATCCTTACAGCTTTTTCCTTTATTTCAAGATTTCACTTCATTTTGCATAGAAACCATTCAGCTTGGTAGCATTCACTTAAAGCCATCTTTTTTTTAAAGTGCCTTGGAATTTCTGAGCCATGTAGATGTTTGCCACAACCCAAATCATAAAGAAAATGTGCAGATGTTAACGTTGTTTATGCATGCTCCTCATTTGCTGTCTTCTGCTTCCCACCTCTTTACCTTAACTAAATACTGACTTCCTCCAGCAGACCACATCTGTTTACTGGGATGGAGAGCTGCCTGCTCTGAACTTTCAAGTGCTATTTCTGAGGAGAACTCCACCCCCATTACCCTGCTGCCTCCCACTTACTTATCCTCTTCAATTTAAAAAAAAAAATTTTTTTTTAATGTTTATTTTTGAGAGAGAGAAAGAGAGCATGAGTGGAGGAGGGGCAGAGAGAGAGACGGGGACACAGAATCTCAAGCAGGCTCCAGGCGCTGAACTGTCAGCACAGAGCCCATTGCAGGGCTCAAACCCATGAACTGTGAGATCATGATCTGAGCTGAAGTCGGAGACTTAACCGACTAAGCCACCCAGGCACCCTGTTCTCTGCAATTTTTTTTTATTTTTTATTTAGTTATTTATTTTTTAAATATGAAATTTATTGTCAAATTGGTTTCCATACAACCCCCAGTGCTCATCCCAACAGGTGCCCTCCTCAATACCCATCACCCTCCCTCCCACCCCCCATCAACCCTCAGTTTGTTCTCAGTTTTTCAAGAGTCTCTTATGTTTTGCTCCCTTCCTCTCTAAACTCTTTTTTTTTTTTTCTTCCCCTCCCCCATGGTCTTCTGTTAAGTTTCTCAGGATCCACATAAGAGTGAAAACATATGCTATCTGTCTTTCCATGTATGACTTATTTCACTTAGTATAACAGTCTCCACTTCCATCCACGTTTCTACAAAAGGCCATATTCCATTCTTTGTCATTGCTGCATAGTATTCCATTGTGTATATAAACCACAATTTCTTTATCCATTCGTCAGTTGATGGACATTTAGGCTCTTTCCATAATTTGGCTATTGTTGAAAGTGCTGCTGTAAACATTGGGGTAAAAGTGCCCCTATGCATCAGCACTCCTGTATCCCTTGGGTAAATTCCTAGCAGTGCTATTGCTGGGTCATAGGGTAGATCGATTTTTAATTTTTTGAGGAACCTCCACACTGTTTTCCAGAGCAGCTACAACAGTTTGCATTCCCACCAACAGTGCAAGAGGGTTCCCGTTTCTCCACATCCTCTCTAGCATCTATAGTCTCCTGATTTGTTCATTTTAGCCACTCTGACTGGCATGAGATGGTATCTGAGTGTGGTTTTGATTTGTATCTCCCTGATGAGGAGTGACGTTGCACATCTTTTCATGTGCCTGTTGGCCATCTGGATGTCTTCTTTAGAGAAGCATCTATTCATGTTTTCTGCCCATTTCTTCACTGGATTCTTTGTTTTTTGGGTGTGGAGTTTGGTGAGCTCTTTATAGATTTTGGATACTCGCCCTTTGTCCAATATGTCATTTGCAGATATCTTTTCCCATTCCATTGGTTGCCTTTTAGTTTTGTTAATTGTTTCCTTGGCAGTGCAGAAGCTTTTTATCTTCATGAGGTGCCAGAGGTTCATTTTTGCTTTTAATTCCCTTGCCTTTGGGGATGTGTCAAGTAAGAAATTCCTGCGACTGAGGTCAGAGAGGTCTTTTCCTGCTTTTTCCTCTAGGGTTTTGATGGTTTCCTGTCTCACATTCAGGTCCTTTATCCATTTTGAGTTTATTTTTGTGAATGGTGTAAGAGAGTGGTCTAGTTTCATCCTTTTGCATGTTGCTGTCCAGTTCTCCCAGCACCATTTGTTAAAGAGACTGTCTTTTTCCCTCTGGATATTCTTTCCTGCTTTGTCAAAGATTAGTTGGCCATACGTTTGTGGGTCTAGTTCTGGGGTTTCTATTCTATTCCATTGGTCTATGTGTCTGTTTTTGTGCCAATACCATGCTGTCTTGATGATTACAGCTTTGTAGTAGAGGCTAAAGTCTGGGATTGTGATGCCTCCTGCTTTGGTCTTCTTCTTCAAAATTACTTTGGTTATTCGGGGCCTTTTGTGGTTCCATTAAAATTTTAGGATTGCTTGTTCTAGCTTCAAGAAGAATGCTGGTGCAATTTTTTTTTTTTTCCTAGACATTTCCTTTTTTTTTTTTTTTTTTTTTTATTTTTATTTTTTTTTATTTTTTAATATATGAAATTTACTGTCAAAGTGGTTTCCATACAACACCCAGTGCTCATCCCAAAAGGTGCCCTCCTCAATACCCATCACCCACCCTGCCCTCCCTCCCACCCCCATCAACCCTCAGTTTGTTCTTAGTTTTTAACAGTCTCTTATGCTTTGGCTCTCTCCCACTCTAACCTCTTTTTTTTTTTCTTTTCCTTCCCCTCCCCCATGGATTTCTGTTACGTTTCTCAGGATCCACATAAGAGTGAAACCATATGGTATCTGTCTTTCTCTGTATGGCTTATTTCACTTAGCATAACACTCTCCAGTTCCATCCATGTTGCTACAAAAGGCCATATTTCATTTTTTCTCATTGCCACGTAGTATTCCATCGTGTATATAAACCACAATTTCTTTATCCATTCATCAGTTGATGGACATTTAGGCTCTTTCCCTAATTTGGCTATTGTTGAGAGTGCTGCTATAAACATTGGGGTACAAGTGCCCCTATGCATCAGTACTCCTGTATCCCTTGGGTAAATTCCTAGCAGTGCTATTGCTGGGTCATAGGGTAGGTCTATTTTTAATTTTCTGAGGAACCTCCACACCGCTTTCCAGAGCGGCTGCTGCTGGTGCAATTTTGATTGGGATTGCATTGAATGTATAAATAGCTTTGGGTAGTATTGACATTTTAACGATATTTATTCTTCCAATCCATGAGCACGGAATGTTTTCTATAGTTTTCTATAGTTTTCTAATGTTTTCTATAGTTTTCAGCATACAGATCTTTTACATCTTTGGTCAGGTTTATTCCTAGGTATATTATGCTTCTTGTTGCAATTGTGAATGGGATCAGTTTCTTTATTTGTCTTTCTGCTGCTTCATTATTAGTGTATAGGAATGTAACTGATTTCTGTACATAGATTTTGTATCCTGCAACTTTGCTGAATTCATGCATCAGTTCTAGCAGACTTTTGGTGGAATCTGTCAAATTTTCCATGTATAATATCATATCATCTGCAAAAAGTGAAAGCTTGACTTCATCTTTGCCAATTTTGATGCCTTTGATTTCCTTTTGTTGTCTGATTGCTGGTGCTAGAACTTCCAACATTATGCTAAACAACAGCGGTGAGAGTGGACATCCCTGTCGTGTTTCTGGTCTCAGGGGGAAAGCTTTCAGTTTTTCCCCACTGAGGATGATATTAGCTGTGGGCTTTTCATAGATGGCTTTCATGATGTTTAAGTATGTTCCTTCTATCTCAACTTTCTTGAGGGTTTTTATTAAGAAACGATGCTGAATTTTGTCAAATGCTTTTTCTGCATCGATTGACAGGATCATACGGTTCTTTTCTTTTATTAATGTGATGTATCACGTTGAATGATTTGCAAATGTTGAACCAGCCCTGCTCTCTGCAATTTTTATATCTCCTTCCATCTCTTATATTCTCCCCCTATATGTCTTTAGGCCCGGATCTTACTTGTCTTCAACCTGTTGCCATTTTTCTTGTCTGGCTTCATAATTCTGCTGGCAACCTATCTAAACATTTATGGGAACCTCATTGATAACAATATTAAACACACATCAGCCACCTACCAGGATCTCACTGAAGCCTGGGAATGGACTATTGTAATGTAGTGGAAGGAACACAGGCTTTAGAAGCAGTCCAGGATATGTCATTTTCTAGTTGGGCAGTTTTACCGAGTTAGTACATTGAAGTCTACTACCATATGTATTAATAGAAGTAATATATGTTTCTCTTAGAGTTATTTTATTTATTGTTTTTTTTTAAAAAAATTAATGTTTATTTATTTTTGAGAGAGACATAGACAGAACGTGAGTGGGTTAGGGGCAGAGAGAGAGGGAGACATAGAACCTGAAGCAGGCTCCAGGCTCTGAGCTGTCAACACACATCCCAAAGCGGGGCTCTAACTCACGAGCTGCGAGATCATGACCCGAGCCAAAGTCAGAGACTTAACTGACTGAGCCACCCAGGCTCCCCTCTCTTAGAGTTATTTTAAAAGGAGCATGTGATTTTGCAAACTGTAGCTTGCTAGGCAAATTATAAAAGTGACTAAAAGAGGACCATACTTGGATCAACGATGACAGTGTGACATAGGAAAAGACTGAATAAACTAGCTCTGCATAGCCCAGGTCCATTTTAAATAAGGTAAAAATTGCCATACTGTGGAAATGTCACTTCTTAGTCTTAATCATTCAAAATTTTTTGTTGACTACCTTCTATGTGCTGGTTTTTCTCAGAATTATGTCAGGTTCAAAGTTTTGTAACAACTTATCCCTTTTAGCATTATCCCATTTATAAATAGCTACATATCCACAAATGCCATTTTATGAAGATAAAATTATATTATTTTAAAAATAATTGAAATAATGTTATTTTAAAATAAAAACCATAACAATTCCAATCCATTTCTTACTTCCCTCCCACCACAATTCAGCTTTAAGATTCATGCATTTATCATGCAATGTGCTGAAGAAAGGTCAATGAATAGACGAAGGCCAAGAAATTTCTGAACTAGAAGTAAAAAAAATACATCCTTTTCTATTACCATGCCTAAAATAGATCATCCTGCACTATCAGTCTCCCTCTTCTAATTTTGATTGAATTACAGTACTTTTGTATTCCCCAACAAACTTAAATATTTCTCATTAAATGAAAGTCCCATACGGATAGGATATTTTCTGTCTTGTTCATTATTGTGACCCCAGAATCTATCCCTATTAATTGACACTTAGAAGCTGCTCCATGCTATTTATCATATAATAATGAATTCACGTGATTATTTCATCTGTGCGCACGTGTACACACCTCAAACTCTGTGAGAATGCAGATTGTGTGTATTTTGTTCATCACTGTCCCAGGGTGCCCTCAGACATACTCGGCATATTGGATATGGCCCATAAATACGATAAACAGTTGATCAAATAAAGCGGAAATCAGACACTCCCTTTTCATTTCTTTTGAAAAATCCATCATGTCAATTTTACCTTTGCAGAATAACTTATATTAGCATATTTAGGATCCTATGGCTTTGATCTGATATTTGGCAACGTATTTTTTTATTTCAAGTTTTTATTTAAATTCTAGTTAGTTAAGGGGTGCCTGGGTGGCTTAGTCCATTGGGGGTCCAACTTCGGCTCAGGTCAGGAACCCACGATTAGTGAGTTCGAGCCCCACATCGCATCGGGCTCTGTGCTGACAGCTCAGAGCCTGGAGCCTGCTTTAGATTCTGTGTCTCCCTCTCTCTGACCCTCCCCTGCGCATGCTCTGTCTCTCTCTTTCTCAAAAATAAAGATAGATAGATAGATAGATAAATTCTAGTTAACATACGTGGCAAAATTGGTTTCAGGTGTAGAATTTAGTCTTTCATCACTTATATGTAACACCTGGTGTTCATCACAAGTGGCAACGCATTTTTAATGTGCATATGTCTTTACCCACCTAGATACATGTCTGTTATTGTCATCATTAGGATGAAGGAGTTATTACTTATAAGGTGCTAAATAAATTAATCGTTAAGACAAGACACAAATTTTATTTCTTCTATATTTGCCCGTGTCCTGTATGGATCATTGTTCTGCTTTATCTAACATTTTGTGTAGCTTTCTTAATATTTTACTTTTACTTAGGTATATTAGGTTGTAAGTGGATATGCTCATTGTTTCATTTATTGTAGCTTTCAAAAAATAAGATAACATTTTATTGTAGCTTTCAGAAAGGCCTTTATTGTATTTTTGAGAAAATAACATTTTTAAAAGGTAAGCAAGAGGATGCAAAAGGAATACAAATGGATAGATGTGAGATTGATACACAGACACAAGTTGTGAAATAACAAATATAACTGGCAAGGTTGAGCCATGAATTTGCCATCAATGGAAGCCATGACAATGAGAATACAATGGTCTTTTTTGTTATTTACTAACTTAAATTATAACAATTAAAGGTTGATTGCTAAGGAGTATGACTATTTCTCATAATAAGACTAGAAAGATTTCCCACTTCAGGAATAAGATCCCATTTTAATCAAGAAACAACACCCTCAATAACATCCCAACTTTTGACAATTATCCTTATCTTCTTCACATAGCTCAGTTACGTAAATACAGTTCCACCGGGGACCGGTGCTTTACGGTCTAGGCCTGTGGCTTTCTACCGATCTGGCTGAATCTGAGAAATTTGGACTGTGTTTCTTTAGGAAACTAAATGCTTTTGATAGACAGTTAAGCAGCAGTTTCCAGATTTTCTTCTTAGCCTATTCTTGGAGTGCTGATACATTTATATAATTGGACAAACTTTTGTAATTTTCCCAGGAAACCAATTCCCTGAGGCAGAGGTATGGTTTCCCTAGACATTCAGTCTGTACTTTGAATGAAGGAACACTTTACTCACTAGAGAGATCCTTGCAAGAAACCACAGGACACTAAAGATGTAAAACTAAAAGATAAAATCAATAATTAAGGATTTACAAAGATAAGTGAAATTAGGTCAAATACCCTATAGGTGGCTGCGTGAGTGAATCTGAATGTAGAGTTGGCCAATTTGGCATGGAGTACTTATTGAGTATAATGAAAAGCATTAATTTCTACTCCTTGAACAAATTTATGACTGAGACAGAAGTCCACATGGTGTCTGAGGCAGGAGACACACAGGAATAGGGGATTTGCCCCAGTAACTCAAATTCAAACATAATCCTCAGGGACAGTGCAGTTTATCTTTCTTGATTTAGTTCCCTTTATTTCTAAAGACAGTATTACTCCAATTTGGTGATAGTTTAAGGAACACAATACAAATTATGTGTGAAAATGAAGATTTCATGAGGAGAAGACTAACAACAATTCTAAAAATGAGGGGCGCCTGCATGGTTTGGTCATTTGAGGGTCCAACTTAAGGTCAGGTCATGATGTTGGAGTTTGTGAGTTCAAGCCCCACATCAGGCTCACTGCTGTCAGTGCAGAGCAAGCCTGCTTCAGATCCTGTCCTGTTTTCTCTGCCTCTCCCCTGCTTATGCTCTCTCAAAAGTAAATAAAACGTTAAGACCAAAAACAATAAAATGATAAATAACTATAAGCATCACAAAACCAAAAACCTGTGCTAGTGTGCAACTGTGATACTGAAGCATTAGTATCTTCTTGAAAAATCCCTGCTGATCATTATAGAGCTGCAGAGGGAATTAAAAGTTCATAACTATAAGGAACCTGGATCCTTATGGTCATAGAACACCCTTCACTTATGTGATACTTAGTGGTACAGTAGTTATCCCTCAAAGAAGCCCCCATAAACTGGCTTTAGCAATGAGGAAGTTGTCCTTCCAGACTTGGTTTGAAGCAGCTGCCACATTGGCTCCCTCCAGCAGCAGCAGCTGTGACATTTCCCAGGCCCAAATGGCATTCATCTGAGGCCCACTCTCACAATATTTTGGAATAAGTAGGATTGCTCTTTCCAACCGCCCCAAACCCCTTCCCTGTCTTCCTATCCAGCTATTGGGCCCACTCTTTCCTCCCCAGATACCCCTCCCCCAAGGCACATGCAAGGGCACGCAGTTTTGAGACCATACGCTTTTCTAAACATAATGGAGCTAGAATGGACTTTGTGTTAATCTAGAAATGTGGGGGATCCAAGCATGTAGGTCTCACCTACATTTGAATCCTAAATCTAGATATTGTTGTTAGAGGTAGAAAAACATGAGTTGTCAACACATTTGTTGGGGCTATCCTCTAGAGATTTCGAAGAGAGTTGGACAATAAACCTTTCAATTATTTTGATTCAGTTTTTCTCTGGAGTTTACCAAATGCCATTCTATTATTAAAAAGGTGTCAGCACAGGTTAGCACCTCACATTTCCCACGTTTTACATGTGAGCCTAGACAAAGAGCTAATTGAACGTTGGGAACCAAATTTTCCGGATACCTCTTTGTGCCACAATGTCAACTCAATCTAGTGCTTCCTACCTAACAGTGAAGCAACGGCTTATGCAGACAAAGAGCAGTTTTCCATTTTTGAAAGGAGATTGGTCTCAAAACTTGTTAAGAATTTAGAGAATGCATCTGCACAAAGTAAATATGAATGGCACTTTTTAATATGTGCCATATTAATAAAGATAATAATAATATACATTTTGCCAAATGCCCTGTGATTGAAAATGTGCTTTCATATTTAGTTCCTTATTTGTTCATCATAGTCCTTTCATTCATGAGGAGAAAGAAGCATCTATTTTAATAACACCCTTTGATTAACACAGAAACATTTCTCCTTCGAGTTACACAAGGATAGTAGGACTCATTTTCGTTTTCACAGGAGTTCTATATATTTGGTTCTTTGCACATCAGGCTAAATGGCAACCGACCCTTTATTTAAAGATTCTTCATTTTCAGCTGTTGGCACTGCAATCCTTTCAGCTGCTCTTAGCCTCCAGAGCCTGCACATAATAAATAATACAATCTGCTGGAAGCCTCTAACAGCTTTAAATGTTTCTGCTAATGTGCCTGTGGCATTTTAGACCAGACTTTTAAAACTTCCCTAAAATCTAGGAATTACAAAGCGTTTATGGGTTTAAAAGGGCATAAATTAATGAACTGCTTGATTTTCTTTTCGATGAGACCTCCATTTTCCAGCTCAGTCTCTGAGCACTATCACTTCTGATATCCAAATGGTTAGGGCAGCTAATCACCTGTTATAAATGACCACACTCTTTACCATATCTGCTTTAAGATTGATCTACTGAATTGCATGATTAGTTTGGGATCCAGTATATTAGAGCTGCAAACCCCAAATGAAAAATCAGCTCTTCCTTTTTTTGTTGATTCACATCTACTAGAGCTGCTTCCTCACTCTTTCAAATTCTAATCTCTAAGGCAGGTGTCTGATGGGTATTAGGGAAAAAGTTAAAACTTCCATTGCATTCAGAAGTGAGGAACAGGTAAGAAAGAAAATTAAAAAAAATAACAAATTTCCCATATATTTTCCCATATATTTTCATCTCAAAATTATTCTCTGAGAAGTCCTAATGGGCAATGTGGGATGCATACTATTAGTAGGGTTGAGAACTGTTTAAGGATGCTTTCAAGCCACCTGAATTAAAGCTAGTTTCACTCTGAGAGCTAAACAAGAGCAATTTTGTAAAGGGGGGTCATGTGTTTGCTATTTTTGTGCCTATAATGCAAAACGTTTCAATTTTGAGGTTTTGCACACACACACACATTAATATTAATGTGTGTTATTAATATTAACATATTAATGTGTGTGCACGTATATATACATACGTGCACGCACACACACACGCTAGACCTTTGTTGAAACTGTTAAATCTTTTTCTATGTGGAATATAATTTAAAAAAAACTCAGTTCAACAATTTAAGAATGCCATTGCTGATCAATAGTCTACATCTCCCATTCATTACAATTTAGCTTTTCCAAAAGGGGTGAGCTTGGTCATGCATTAGTTTTCAAATTCTATTAATTTTGCATGCTTTTCTATAATTGGAGAACAAGCTAAAATGGAACCATTATTATTATTTCATTAAAGCACTTTGTTAAAGACCATGAATTCACTCAAAAGGAAGGTTAAACTTGCAAATGGAAGAACAACTCAAATTAGTGTCAGTGACATTTCAAGACTATCAATATAGCAACTGTAATTCTCTTGGTCTTCTGTGATACTATACTGCCCTGGCCTTCTTGGCACTTGTCTCTTGGGAATTTTGGCCTCAATATTTGAACATATTTTCAGGAGCTGAAGTTGCTACTCTATTTCCTTGGAAAGAACAACCCCTCTAACATGTTTGGTGATGAACTAATTAATCTAGCAATCTTCATTTATCAATCATGATCTTTATACTAACTTCCATCCTACTTTTCCAAACTTGTCCAGCATTTCATTTTTGCTTCCTTGCTCATCTCATCAATAAAATATGCCAAAAATTAAGCTTTATTAATATCTAATTTACTTTGTGATAATTATGTCTAAGAGGTTATAATCTAGTTATTCATAATGTTTCCCCTTGGATTGAAATGCTCCTTGACCTAATATTTATGTTAAGTCTTGCATTCTTTTAACACTTTTGAATTGTATTCTCTATGTTATGAGACTGGGTGATAAATGCTGTGAAGTCAAAAGTGAAAATAATACTGTCTAGCCTTTTATTATAGGATGCTATAAACAAGCTTCTGAGTAAACTGTCGTAAAATTTATTGAATTGAATTCATGAATGCTCAAGTGGTTAGGGGACTTTTCTAAGCAACAGCAAAGAAAAAGCAGAACAAAATAACCATGTTAAAATGGTCATGTGAGGCATAAACAAAGAGAAGACTTGGATTGTCATCGGTAGAAATATTAATATCAAAGCAAGAACTTAAAACCTAAGCTTTGTGCCAGGTGTAAGGTAGGACGAGAAGTTTGCAAATCTTGAAATTTAGCCAAATATTGAAAGAGGGTAAATAGTGCCCTCTAGTCCCTAATGGAGAGCAAAGCTAAATCATCTCTAGGATCCACAATTTTGAGTTTTGCAGATTTCCACATGGTAGATTTAACAGAATAACACAATGAACAACAACAAAAGACTAAAAATGAATAGAGGCTTTTTTAAAATTTCTATTTTCTATTTAAATCCAAGTTAGTTAACATATATTGTAATAATAGTTTCAGGAGTCGAATTTAGCGATTCATCACTTACATATAATACCCAGTGCCCAACCCAACAAGTGCCATCCGTAATGCCAATCAACCATTTAGCTGATCCATCCCCCCAACACCCCTCCAGCAACACTCAGTTCTCTGTATGTAAGTGTCTCTTATGGTTTGCCTCCCTCTCTATTTCTATCTTACTTTTACCTTCCCTTCCCTTCCCCTATGTTCATCTGTTTTGTTTCCTAAATTCCACATATGCGTGAAATTTATATTTGTCTCTCTAACTGAGAAAGCATAATCACTTAGCATAATATACTCAAATTCCATCCACATTGTTGCAAATGGCAAGATTTCATTTTTTTTGATCACCAAGTAATATTCTATTTCATATATGAATACTACCTCTTCTTTATTCATTCAGCAATCAATGGTTTTGGGAAAACATGCAGAAGAATGAAACTGGGCCACTTTCTTATACCAAATATAAAAATAAATTCAAAATGGATGATATACCTAAATGTCAGACAGGAAACCATCAAAATCCTATAGGAGAAAACACGTAACAACCTCTTTGACCTTGGCTCTAGTAGCTTCTTACTAGTCATGTCTCTGGAGGTAAGGGAAACAAAAGCAAAAAATGAACATTGGGACCTCATGCATAAGGATTTTTTTTTTTAAAAATAGAACTTTTTAGAAATAGATTAAAAAACAGGAGTTGAAATTAAAAACTAAATGTGTATGTTCTGGGTCAGAATAGAAAGTTGTAAAAGAATGTTGCTCTTGTCCTAACAAGAGAAACAAGACAAATCAATGACATACTTAGTTATTATTTTCTACTAATCATAGAGAACATAGAGAAGTAAAAGTAAAATAAATGAATTAAACTTAAGAGAATGGAAACAGAAAGGATCCATGGGTACTTTGATCCATGACTGGAAAACAAGGTAATGTATTTGCAATAGCTTAAGATAAGGACAATCAGCCTACTTTTCAAAAAGCTTTTATTTGCTATTTGTTAACTGACATGGTAGACTAGAGTCAGAGAATCTCTACATACAGAGCAAAATAGTAGTACCTTTAAAACACTTGTCCACCAGGGGCGCCTGGGTGGCTCAGTCGGTTAAGCGGCCGACTTCGGCTCAGGTCACGATCTCGCGGTCTGTGAGTTCGAGCCCGACTGTGCTGACAGCTCAGAGCCTGGAGCCTGTTTCGGATTCTGTGTCTCCCTCTCTCTGACCCTCCCCTGTTCATGCTCTGTCTCTCACTCTGTCTCAAAAATAAATAAAAAACGTTAAAAACAAAACAAAAAAAAAAAACACTTGTCCACCAGTGTCCATGGAACTCTAGAGGTTGTACCAAAAAACCAGAGGCTGAGTAGAAAAAAAAGAATAGAAACTCATCAAGGATTCTAGGTTTTCCAATAAGGAAGTGACAAGAAGAGGAGCGTCTTCCTTTCTGGAGATAAATCTAACCCATGTCAGTCCCTGTTGGACTTTCATAAAAATGTGACACAAAATAAAAAACAAAAAACAAAAAAAAAAAAAACATGGAAAAGAAAAAAATGTGAAACATGTTTGATAAAGTAAACAGTCAATAGAAGTAGACAGAAAGATATTCCAGATGTTGGAATTTTCAGTCATAGACCTTAAAATACCTCTGATAAAATGTTAAGGTATCTAGTGGGATACATAAGCAATGTGAATGAAAAGAGAGAACATTCCAGGAAGTATTTAAACTAACAAAAATGCCCTAAAGAGAATGCTTGATACGATAACACAGTAGTAAAAATTATGAGATCAGTAGAAGACTAAATACAGGTCAATAGCAAATGATCATCTTGAAGCACAAAGAGAAAAAGTTAGTTTATAAAAGAAAGCATCAACAGTCTTCTGGAGAATACAAAGTAGTTTCACATACTCATAATTCAACTCTCAGGAGAATAGAGAAAATAGAACACATGAAATATGAGAGAAGATAATGGCAGAGAGATTTCCAAAATAGATGAAAAGCATCAACTGATAGATCACTAAACACAAGAGAAGTTACATAAAAAAAGCCCTATATATAGATATATTATAATGGAATAGATAAAAATTATAACAAATTTCAGAACTTAAGGGCATCTAGAGAAAACACCTTATTCACAAAAATTATATGAATGCTAATATTACATCTGAAACCATAAAAACTGGGAGAAAAAAATCTAAAAGAAAAAGCTGGTTGTCTTGGTTCTCATTCATTTGGACTACACATCTTAGGACTTCTTAGCCTCCATAATCATATGAGCCACCTCCTTATTCTATAGGTAGGTGGAGAGAATGATAGATATCTTGACTAACAAAGATTTTAGTACTGAAAGTGTTTTCTAGAGGAACAGAGTGTTAAGGGTGAACTACCTGAATTGGATCTCGGATTTCTGGAATTAGATCTCTAATTTCACTGGATTTAAACATGTTAATGACTGTCCTTCTGGCAATGACTAGAGAACTGATAGTCCACAGTGTAATATGGCAATAGAGATATGTGACATATCTACTTTGGATATTCCTAATTAACCACTTAAGAGAATCCAGGAGCTAGGTTACTCTGTATATAATACTTGGAAACATTTTTGAAAAACTAACAAATACAGTGAGGTTGGCTGGTTGCTCCTAATATTACCAGCCAAAGTGGTGCAAGAAAAAGATGAGCTCAAGGATTCAAACTGCCAAACCAGGAATGACATAAATGACCTCAGAGCTTCTGTGTGTGCCCTGAAGGATGGCCTTGTTTTCTGTAGACCCAGAATTGATATGAGTAAAAATAAAATACATAATCTCATTGCATGACCAGATGAATTACAATTCAAGTGAAATTTTCAGCCTTATAGTGTGTCTGCTGTTAAAGTGAGAGCATCTTTGGGAAAGAATGAGGTCCTGTGAGTTGGAATGGGAACATGAGGGAAAATCCTGGAGAGACTAGGGGTATTGAAGCCCTAAGTTCTGATGAGTCTTATCTGCCAGTAGAAGAGACCTCTCTTCCCCTAATACAAGCAGACCACATGCCCAAGGGTAGTGGTTTCTCCACCTCAGTGGTAGCATCCCAATCTCAAGGGATTCACTTCATTGCCTGAGAACACTGTAATGGTTCCCCAGACACAGTTACCATGAAAGACAATGCTTACTGTCTTCAATTCCCACCTATACCACTCTTCCTTGCTTTTAGAACTGTAAGTTCAAGTAATAGCAGAACCTTAAATGTGAGGTATAAAGTGTAACCCGTGAGGAGGTGTGTTACAGTCCAAAAGTACTGCTGTAGTTTTCTAACTTATACAGACAGAAATTCAAGGAACATGTGGAAATAGATACTAATGGCTTGAGATAATGGTGGAAGGAACATACATTTGGGTTAGGTTGAATTTATTAATGAGGCCTCAGAGATTCTGCATTTACTGTTGCATCTTGGGAAATTAGGGCTCAAACAGTTGGGTTGTTTGGCTGAAACAAGGACCAAAGGTGGCCCACAGTGAGCTAATTAGATCAGATCTGCCCTGGCTTAATGTTGAGAATAGAATTCAAAGGCTTAAGAGATTGAATGGCAGAGTAAATTAACCACAAAGGAGAATATCCAGAAGACAAGCTTTTAACTGCCACTATGAGAAATAAATTTAGGAATTGAACCCTAGCATCTTTGGAAAACATTGTGATAAATCTTTTCTGTAGGCCACATCTTACAGTGGGAGCCATGGTCACTCCATTTGGAAACTTAAATACAGTAAGAATAATTGGGTTGCAAGCTGGCAGGGGCCAAGTGGCTGCACTAAACCACCAAGGAAAAGATGAGTGTAGCTACCATAATAGGTGGAAGATGGTGCAGCCAAAGCAGAAATCAGAATAGTCTGATTTGCACAGAACTAAAATGTTGGCTAGTTGATCATGGTGTTCCTGGAAGTGAAATGAATAGAAAGTGTCTAAATACCTGCAGATTTGATTTCTCATGAGATCCCTCTTTCAGTCAGGTATAAAATGTGTGCTATTCTCATAAGAAAAGACCATTTTTAGATCGTAAAAACAATGGTTATTTAAGTTACTAAAATTTGGGTAGAAAATTTTGAGGAAATATTAAAAAGCCTACAAATAAGTGTTTGGTCTTCAAATTTGTCACCAAATATATGTAAAACACAAGTCCATTGTAAAAAGACCTAAAGATGACTAGACTGAAAATTGAAACAGTATATACAGTCTCTTTAGCTTTACATGAGCTATATAATGTAATAGATGCCGTGTATATATATGTATTTAATGCTCCTGAGGAAATTATGCACCAAAGAACTTCCAACTCACACAGAATTTTACAGTCATTTTATAGCCTAAAAAATTGAATTTGTGTTGGAATTATATTTTAATGCTTCTGTTAAGTATTTTAAGCTAGATATAAGAGAATTAGTTTTATCTTGACAGATGGTGCTTCTGCTGTATTAGGTCAAAAATATAAATAATTGTTGGGATGGTAAAAGAAGGGACTGATGCTTTCCTTATTGCTCTGTTCCACTGCATTATGCATATTGAAAATATTTGTGCTTAGTTTCTGAAGCAGAATCTTAAAATTGTCATGGATACAGTCGTGAAAACTGTTCAGCCCATATGACAGATGCTATGAATCATTAACAGTTTATGGAACTTGCAGAAGAAATAGAAGACAATGAATTCAGTAATCTTGTATTCTTTGCCAATTGACTCTCGTTCAACATTGAAGAATTTTTTAAAGAAGATTTACTGTACTGTTAATTCTACTTGCAGATTTTCTTGAAACCAAGGAGTGTCTGCCAAATATTTAATAATAAAAGACAAAAAATGGCAGCGTGTTTTCTTTTTGCACAGATATCACACTGCATATGAATGAGCTCAATTTGAAATTCAAGGAAAGGAAAACTTATTTGTTATCTAAATAGACAGATATAAAATGTATACTGAAATTGAAATTTTTCAAAATAAGAATGTTACAATTTTACGTATTTTTCTAACATGAATCAACATGGAGATGATTTTAGTTGAAACTGTTATACACATTTGTACTTATACTGTGAAATCTACAAAATCTGAAAAATTGGGGGTCATGATAAATTCGGTTTCATAGTTTTTTATTGAGGTATAACACCTAACATCATATTAGTTTCAGGTTTAAAAAGTAATGATTCAATATTTATATATATTGTGAAATGATCACCCCAATAAGTCTAGCTGACCTCTGACACTATGCATAATTTTTTCCCTTGTTAAGAGATCTTTTAGTATCTACTCTCTTAGGAACTTTCAATTATACAATACAGTATTATTAACTATAGTCATTATGCTGTCCTTGAAGGGCTTATTTATTTCATAATTTTGTACCTTTAGATCCCCTTTATCCATTTCACCCAACCCCTACCTCTAGCAACCGCCAATCTATTCTCTGTATCTCTGAGCATAGTTGTTTTTTTCGTTTGTTTTAGTTTCCACATATAAGTGACATCACACATAGTTTTGTCTTTCCTTGTCATTGACTTACTGAATTTAACACAATGCTTTCAGGGTCTATCCATGTTGTTGCAAATGGCAAGATTTCTTTTTTTTTTTTTTTTTTTTTAAATGTGTCAATAATATCTTATTGTGCATATGTACCAGATTTTCTTTATTCATTTATCCATCAATGGACACTTAGGTTGTTTCCGTATCTTGGCTATTGTAAATAATGCTGCAGTGAACATGGGGGTGCATATATAATTTTGAACTAGTATTTCCATTTTCCTCAGATAAATAACCAGAAGTGAAATTACTGGGACATATGGTAATTTTATTTTTAATTTTTTTTTTGAGGAAGCATCATCTTTTTTCTATAGTGGCTATGCCAATTTACATTTCTACCAACAGTGGGTGGGTGTTCCATTTTCTCCACATCTACACAAATACTTGTTGTTTCTTGTCTTTTTTGATCATAGCCCTTCTAACAGTTGTGAAGTGATAACTCACTGTGTTTTGATTTGCATTTCCCTGATGATTAATAATGTTGAGCATCTTTTCATGTACTTCTTGGCCATGTCTTTTTGGAAAAATACGTATTTAGATCCTCTGCCCATATTTGAATCACTTGTTTGGTTTGTTTATTTTTTGTTATTAAGGTGTATGAGTTCTTTATATATTTTGGATACTAACCCTTTATCAGATATTATGATTTACAAATATTTTCTCTTATTCAGTATGTTGCCTTTTTGTTTTGCTGATCACCTTCTCTGCTGTGAAGACATTTATACACACATACACAATACTCCTTTGAAATTAATGTTTACCATGTTGACATAAGACTTAGTAAATTCACTTAACTTACAAAAAATAAATTTTCAGATAAAAAAAGTTTTATCTCTATGGATGTGAGTATTAAAGGAAATTATTTCTGTATTTAATTTAGTTATTGGAAAATCTTTACTTGTCTGTAGAAAAACTTCGTTCTTAATCTACATTTTCAATTGTAAATTTTATGAAATAGAAATATAAACCATATATTTCCGATTACATTTTAGCATGTAACAAGAAACATTGTAAGCATAAAATTGACACATGATTTCAACAACTTAAAATGAAAAAATGTGAAAATCTTAATAATTTTATGTATATTAAAATGATTAAGAGGATATTTAACTGATTTGCAAAGATATCTCATATAAGTGAATTACATAAAATATATTAAAAATAAATCCACCTCTTTCTTACATTGTTTTTACTGTAAGTACCACAAAATTTTAAATTATCTGTCAGGAAACACTGTGTTTCTATTACATAGCATTTCATTGGAGCAACTACTAAAAAATCACAGTTTGAGTAAATGAGATTATAGTAGACAGAAATTCAGGTCATGAAAATATTTAGGTAATATAAGAGAATCCAGAGAAAGAAGCAAAAAGAGACTAGTAGAGGCTAATAAACTTTATTAACTGAGGATCTTCAAAAGCTTGACATATGGCTGATTTCTGTTTCTGGCACATAAAGAAAAGTAGAGAGGCTTGATTTATCCTTCCAAGTGGGGATAAAAAGAAATAAAATGAAAAGGATAAAACATGTAACCAACAGTTCAGAGAACACTGGACATCAGAGAGTGAAGGACAATGGTCTTAAGAGATGGGAAACAATTTGAGCCATACTGCTCTCTCAGCTTAGTGTCTACTGATAGGTTCCATGGCATCACAGAGGGATGTGGAACACAAGAGATTACATATGTTGGAGAGATGGATATTGGAGTCAAGAGAAACCACAGCAGCAAGAGATTACATATAAAGTAACAAAGGGCAGAGAACTACAGAGAGCAAGAAATCCACATATCCACTTGGAGTTTCTCTTTAGTAGTAGGCAGAGTACTGATCAAAATGTGTCTTTGGAAGGAAGAGTCACATCTTAGAGAAGAACCAGCCGCAAGAATAGGCAAATACAGTACTAGGAAGTCACAAAAGACTGAGTACACAGCTGGAACTCATTGGTCAAACTGGAATACCTCATTGCTTATTGAAACATTGGGTGGCATACCCCCATGGTCTTGCATCAGCTGTGTGGGGGTGATAATTAGTCCTAGTCTAAACAAGATTCTGGCCAGAGCTGACCAACCATAAAATAAAGCCAAAAAGATCAAACATTTCAAAGTAATTTACCTGCATTCCAGAACGAAGCTGAAGAATATTTATAGGAACATAAAAATAACTAGAACCCAAGAATGTAAAATTAAGAAGTGGCATCTAATAAAAAAAAGTACCAGGCATACAAAGAAGCAGGAATTCATGACCAATAATTTTCAGGATAACAAATCCGTAACTAAAAAAGAAATAATAACTATGAGATAAGGATGATAAATAGTTATTATAACTATATTTTTGATGTTAAAAATCTAGAGTCCTACGAATATTTAAAGAGGGATGTTGAAATTCTAGAGGTAAAGACTACAGTATCTGAAATTCAAAATACACTAGATGAGATTAATGATAGTTTAGATATTACAAAAGGTTCGTTTACTTGAAGGCATAACAATAAAAATTCAAAATTCAAAGTGAAACAGAGATAGCACTTAGAGATAGAAACTTAAAAATAACAACAGATTTTTTATCAGAAGCAATGCAAGCAAGAATACAATGGAGGAATGTCTTAAAGTACTTGAATAAAAGATAATTCTGTACCCAGTGAAAATATTTCCACTCTTGTAAAATTCAGATTTATTTCAGACGTCCAAAAGCTGAAAGCATTTATTGCCAGAAAACCTACTTTGCCAAAATGTTAAAGGAAATCCTTTAGGCAAAAGAAAAATGAACCCAGGAAGAAATATCAATCTGTAAAGATGGAATAACTGAAGAGTTATTGGCAATTCTATTGGTAAACATGCAAGCATTCTACTTAGGTTAATTTTTAAAAGATAATTGAGTTTTTCAACAAAATATGTAGTGTACAATTAATAACACATAAAATGTTTGACAATAGAGGACAAAGGTCAGGTGGAAAGAAACGGAAGTGTGGTATTTTAAGGTTGTTACAGTCTATGTGAAGTGGCATAATTTTTATTGAATGCAGACTTTAATAAGCTGAAGTTATATATTATAAACAAAACAAAAACTACATACACCAAGAGAGGCAATAATTATTGGTTGTACTCCTTCAGTGGATCTAGGTGTATTCAAATTGTTTATTTCTTGCATGTATTTTGGTAGCTGTGTCTTGTAAGGAATTGTTCCTTTTCTCTAGTTTAGCAAATTTGGGGGCATAGAGCTCTTCTTTTTATTTTTTTTAAGTTTATTCTGAGAGAGCACAAGAGTTGGGGAGGGACTTTGAGGGCGGGGAGAGAATCTCAAGCAGGCTCCACACTGTGAGTGCATAGCCTGATAGCATATGTAGGTATGCTACTTAAAATGATGAAATGAAAGCTGATTGAATTCAAAGAAGAAATAAACTAATAGTTATAGTCTGAGAGTTCAGGATTTGTTTTTCAATAATTAATAGACTAAGTACGGAAATTCATTAAAATACAGAAAACTTGAAGTACTAGATCAATCAACTTTACCTAATTGATATTTGTGGAATACTTTATCAAAAAATAGAATACACATTCATTTCAAATGCACTTGGACCTTCTATTTATCAAAATAGACCATACTTGGAACCTCAAAATACTGCTAAAAATAGAGATGCTGGAATGCCAAAAGTTAAATACTATCCTAAGTACATCTGAGGTAACAATGTTTTGTTTTTTTTTTTTTTCAAGCAAAAGAAAACAAACTCATTATTAGGTTAAATACAAATGAAATGTTTAATTCACAGGAAAATATTAAGGAATTTTAAGTGTATTCAATACAATATCCTCAAAATAAATAATGTGAAATTTGAGAGAATTATAAAGCAAAAGAAAAGATGTATTTCCGTGGTGTATGATGGAATAATGCCATTAACATGTAATCAACAATTGAATAATACACATCCTTCTCAAGCAATAAGAAAAATTTACAAAAACTACAATAAGGTTTAATAATGATTTAATTTTAACAGCTGTAGTGAGTTATAGTTTCTATACAATAAATTCAGTCATTTAAAGGATATAATGCAAAAGGTTTTAGTAAATTTACAGTTGTTCAACCATCATTATAACCTAATTTTAGAATATTTCTTTTCCTCCAATAAAGAAAACTGAGGCTTTCTTGCAGTTACTGCTTCCCATTGCCAACCCCTGGTACATACTAATATATTTTCTGCATCTATAAATTTGTCTTTTCTTGATTAATTAGATACATTAATCATACAATATGTGGTCTTCTCTGTCTGCATTCTTTCACTTAGTGTCATGATTTTGAGATCCTGTATGGTTACAGGTATGAGTTTGTTCCTGTTTAATGCTGAATAGTAGTCCATAGCATGAATATGCCACCTTTTATTGGACTATTCACCAATTGAAGGACATTGATTTTCTCTCCACTACTCCCTCCCCCACCTTTTGCTTATGATAAAGAATGCTGCTATGAACATCTATGTACAGGTATCTATACGGCAATACATTTCCATTAATTTTGGGTTGATATCTAGGAATGGAATTCTTGATCAGATGGTAAATTTATATTTAACTTTCTAAGAAACTTCCAAACAATTTTTCAAAAATATCTCCACAATTTTACATGCCAAACATCAAAGTTTGAGGCTTCTAGTTTTTCTATATTCTCACCAATGCTAGTTCCGTCTTTGGGCTTATAGTTATTCTACTGGGGAAGAGGTAGTATTTTAGAGCAGATTTAATTTTCAATGAGTAATGAAGGTGAGTATCTTTACATGTACCTATTAGCCATTCAAATATTTTGTTTGGTTAAATGTCCATTTATTGGATGGATGAAAGTCTTCTATCAGATATATGATTGCAACTATATTCTTGAATTCTGTACTTTACCTATTTGCTTTCTTAATGGTATCATTAAATGAAAAAAATATTTGATGAACTTCAAAATATCAAATTTTCTTTTATTCCTTATGATTTTGGTAACACATGTAGAAGTCTTTACCTAACTCAAGAACATGAAAACTTGCTCCTGTTTTTTAATGCGAATTGTATAGACTCAGCTCTTAAACTTGATTGTGTTGTGGTTCCCTAAGACTAAAAGTAGGTAGGATGATTTGCTAGGTAGACTTAAAAGACTCAGCATAAGGTGCAGCTAAAATTTATCACAGTAAAAGGAAATGAAGCAATACATGTGAAAAAAAAAAGGTGAATTGGATGAAGTTCAGAAAAATATCATGTTTCCAAGGGTACTTTCACAGTGGACTCACAGGAAGTGCTGAAGTCTTCCAGTATCTAATTGTCACAACATATGTAGGATGTTTCCTGTTAAAGAAGCTCATTAGACTAATCGGCCATGTTTTTTTAAATTTATTTGGGGGGGGGGGTTAGTCATATAGGCATACTTTGCATAGCATGTACCCAAACTCCAGACTTAGAAGGAATGCTAGTGTTCAGCATAAACCTTATTGTTTGCACAAAACATTTAGGCACATCAATCCACCCTTGTTATTTATAGAATGGTGGGAACAGTCCTAAAATTAATTTTCAGATACCAGTTAAGGGTCCATCTTGCACGTATCCCTGTTTCTTTTTTCTTTTTTTTTTTCTTTCTTTTCTTTCCATTTCCAATCTCCTTAACCCGTTTTGCTTCCCCCCTACTTCCCTCTGATAAAAACAATATAATTCTCCATATTTATGCATCTATGTATGTTTTTTATTCATTTATTTTTTATTTCACATATGAGTAAAATCATATGGTATTTGTCTTTTTCCAACTGACTTATTTTGTTTAGCATAATACCCCCTAGATTCATCCATGTTGTCACAAATGGCAAGATCTCATTCTTTTTTATGGCTAAGTAATGTTCTTTGGTATATATCCCACATCTTCTTTATTTGTTCATTTATTGAGAGACATTCCATATCTTAGCTACTATAAATAATGCTGCAGTAAACATAAGGATATCTATATCTTTCTGAATTAGTTTCATTTTCTTTGGGTAAATAGTGGTAGTGGATCATACAGTATTACTTTTTTTTTAGTTTTTTGAGGAAACTTTATATGGTTTTCTCCAGTGGCTGCACCAGTGTGCATTCCCACCAGTAGTACATTTTCTTCCATTCACTACCTTGCCTTTTTGCTTTGCTGATGGTTTCCTTCACTGTGCAAAAATTTTATTTTGATGTAATCCCAATAATTTATTTTTTGCTTTTGTTTCTCTTGCCTGAGGAAACATACCCATAAATAGGTTGCTAAGGTTGATGTCCAAAAAATCACTGCCTATTTTTTTCTTTAAAGAGTTCTATGTTTTTATGCCTCACTTTTAGGTCTTCAATCCATTTTGAATTTATTTTTATACATGTTTGTAAGAAAGCAGTCCAGCTTGATTCTTTTACATATAGCTATCCAATGTTCCCAATACTATTTATTGTAGATACAGCCTTTTGCTCATTGTATATTATTGCCTCCTTTGCTGTAGTTAACTGTATGGGTTTATTTTTGGGTTATTTATCCTGTTGCCTTGAGTCAAGTGTATGTTTTCTTCCCAGCACCAAACTATTTTGACTATTACTGGTTTGTAGTACAGCTTGAAATCTGGGAGTGTAATACCTCCAGCTTTGTTCTTCTTTTCAAGATTGCTTTGGTTGTTTGGAGTCTTTTGTGGTTCTATACAAATTTTAGTATTTTTTCTAGTTCTGTGAAAAATACTGTTAGTATTTGATAGAAATTACACTAAATCTGTAGATTGCTTTGGGTAGTACAGACCTTTTAACAATATTAATTCTGCCAATCTATGAGCATGCTATGTCTTTCTATTTGTGTTGTTTTCAATTTCTTTCATCAATGTTTTGTAGTTTTCAGAGTATATGTTCTTACCTTCTAGGTTAAGTTTATTCAGAAGTATTCTACAATCTTTGGTGCAGGAATAAATGGGATTGTTTTCTTAATTTCTATTTTTGGTAGTTATTAGTGCATAGAAATGCAACAGCTTTCTGTATATTACTTTTGAATATCCTACAACTTTACAAAATTCACTTATTCTGATAAGATTTATTTTGTGGAATCTTTAAGTTTTCCATATATAGTATCATGCCATCTGCAAATAGTGACACTTTTACTTCTTACCTTGCAGATGTCTTTGGTGTCAGTCTTGATGGTGTTGGGGTTCCCTAAGACTAAAAGTAGTTGGATGATTTGCTAGGTAGACTTACAGGACTCAGCATAAGGTACAGCTAAAATTTATCACAGTAAAAGGACATGAAGCAAAATGTGTGAAGAAAAAAGATGCATTGGGTGAAGCTCAGAAAAAAATCATGTTTCCAAGGGTACTTGTATATCTTTTTCTTGTCTGATTTCTGTGGCTCAGACTTCCAGTACTCACTTGAATAAGATCTTGTTCCTGATCTTAGGGGAAAAGCTTCCAGATTTCCACTATCATATATGATGTTAGCTGTGGGTTTCTTGTATGTGATTTTCATTAAGTTGAGGTATATTTCCTGTAAGCCCACTTTGTTGAGAGTTGCTCTCATGAACAGATGGTGAATTTTGTCAAATACGTTTTCTACATCTATTGAAATGATCGTATAGTTTTTATGGGATGTATCACTTAATTTTGGGGGGGATGTATCCCATTAATTGATTTATGGATATTAAATCATCCTTGCATCCCTGGAATAAATCTCATTTGATGATGGTGAATGATTCTATGTGTTGTTGAATTCAATTTGCTAATGTTTCATTGACAATATTTGCATCTGTGTTTATCAGAGATAGTTGCTGTAGTTTTTTGTTTTTTTTTTAATAGTGTCTTTGTCTGGTTTTGGTATCAGGGTAACGCTGGCCTTGTAGAATGATTCTAGAAGGTTTCCTTCCTCTTATTTATTATTTTTTTTTTTGGAAATAGTTTGAGAAGAATTAGTATTACCTCTTCTTTAAATGTTTGGTAGAATTCACCTGTGAATCCATCTGGTCCTGGACTTTTGTTTGTTGAGAGTTTTTTGATTATTGATTCAGTTTTGCAAGCATGTCTTTCTAAGGATAGTAGTCTCAGCCCTGTGATGTTAACTCTTTTCTGCACAATAATCCATTTTTAATGATTTTTTGTGCATGGCATGAGGTAAAGTGCTAAATTAATCTTTTTGTATACAGATAGGTAATTAGAGAAACATTTGTTGAATTGCCCTTCTCAGTTGAATTGCTTTGGTACCTAGACAGAATAAAGTAACCATAAATTTAAACATTCATTCTGTATTTCAATTCTGTACTATAGATATATATGTTTATACTTAGGCAAGTACCACACTTGATTACTACATTGTAGTAAGTTTTGAAACTCAGTAGTGTAATTAATCCATCCAACTTTATTCTTCTTTATCAAGATTGTGTTAGCTATTTGGGGTCCTTTGAAATTTCATATGAATTTTGGTTCAGCTTGTTGTTTTCTCAATATGTCATTTGGGATTTTGATAGGGATTATATTAAATCAATAGATTAAATAATAGAGAGTAGATAACTCACCCCACATGCATCTTCCAATCATGTGTACATTTCACTCTTTAGTATTTGATAGTATCTCAGCAGTGATTTGTAGATTTTTATGTTTAACTCTTGCTCTTCTGTTAAATTTATTCTTACATACTCTATTCTTTTAATATTGGTTAAAATAATTTTAATTATGTTTTGTTCACTGCTAGCATATAGACATACATTTTTTTTATTTATTTATTTTTTAACATTTATTTATTTTTGAGACACAGAGAGACAGAGCATGAATGGGGGAGGGTCAGAGAGAGAGGGAGACACAGAATCTGAAACAGGCTCCAGGCTCTGAGCAGTCAGCACAGAGCCCGATGCGGGGCTCGAACCCACGGACAGTGAGATCGTGACCTGAGCCGAAGTCGGAGGCTTAACCGACTGAGCCACCCAGGCGCCCCTAGACATACATTTTAAAAAAGCTGTTATTGTTTTATGAAATATTGTTTGCTTTGTTAATTCTGTAAAATTTTCTATATACAAAATCACATTGTGAATACAGAGGGTTTTTTAATTTCTTCCTTACAAATGAAATGTCTTTTGGGATGCCTGGGTGGCTCAGTAAGTTAAGCCTCCGACTTTAGCTCAGGTCATGATCTTGCAGTTTGTGAGTTGGAGCTCCGCGTCTGGCTCTGTTGTTACAGCTCAGAGCCTGGAGCCTGCTTCCGATTCTGTGTCTCTTCTCTCTGCCTCTCCCCCGCTTGTGCTCTGTCTCTCTCTATCAAAAATAAATAAATGTAAAGAAAATTACAAATGAAATGTCTTTTCGTTTTCTTTTTTTGTTACATTGCTAGAACTTCCAGCATTAGGTTCAAAAGAAGTGGTGCTAGCAGTCATTCTTGTTTTGTTCCTGACCTCCTAAGTGATAAGAAACTATCTAGTATCCACACTGTACTTCAGCTGCAGTCTCAAACCCAAATAGTTGTAAAACAAAAAAATATTTTTTATCACTTGTTTGATGGCCAAGTTTGCTGTAAACTGATGTGTGACTATTTCTAGTCTTATCCCACTCAGTGTGAATAGTCCTGTATTTCACTATAGGAATATAAATTTTTTAAAATGAAAGGTACTGTACCAGTATTGCTATGGAATTTCAGGTATTGTAGGATATATGCAATAGTAGGTTCTCAATGAATATTTATTGATCGTTTAAAAAAATGAGTCAGGCATAATACCATAAATGAAAACTTTTTTCTATAATTCAGGTGATTTTAGTTCTAATTTTGCTTATGCCATTTATTACTTGTGTGACCTAGAAGGTATTCCTTTATAGTATTTGGGAGTAGTTTTTGTCTCTTAAGTAAAGACATTAACCTTGGGTAGTTTGAAGATTCCTTCTAGCTCTTAATTTTATTTTTCAATATTAAATTTAGCAGACCATTAGTTTCCATACACAAAAAAATAAATTTAAATGCACACAGAGATTTTTAGTTATGATTGCAAACAATTTTCTACTTCTTGACTTTGGGTCAGAGGAGCAAACTAGTTATTATTAGAGAAAATATGGAAGCCCATTAGCACCCAATTACTTTATCAAAGGGCATGTTCTATTAAAATCCCACACAAGAATTTCTTTCTTCTTAAAACATTCATAGTTTATACAAGGTTGCCAATCAGGCTCAATATCTGATTAAATACCATAACTAGGTTAAAGTATTAAAGTAGTATTAAAGTAAAGTAAATGGGTAAGGAGATCTAAAGAAAGCCAATTAAATTATCATCCATATTGTTGGATAACTGAGGTAGGCTACTTACACTTTCTGCTTATAAGACTTATTCTGTGGAGACAACCACCTTAATTTTCTTCTCATTTTTTTTTTCTACAAGTTTACATGCTACTGTCTTTGGTATATCAGAAGTACCTAATTTTTGGGAAAAGCTGAGTAGTCTAATAAAAATACTAATAAAACTGCAGTTGAAAATATTTGTATACTACACAAAATAGTTAATGTGTTTGCTTCATTTTTTATAAAGTAAAATTATAAAATAGGTACCACTATTACTGACCCATTTTACAGATGAGGAAGGAATTTAATGGGATATATCATCCACCCAGGATCAGTCATTTGGTATATAGAGCCATGATTTTATAGACAGTCTGAAATCCAAATCTATGCTCTTAGCCATTAAATTTTACAGCTTGTGCTCTGTACAAATATCTAATGAAGCATCCACAATTGTGGAGTAAACAGTTTGTTTCTTTGCTCACAATACTTTATCTTAACACACATGCTAATTCTATACATTTTTGGTAGTTTAAAAACTAGCTACTCTTTAACTTCATCCGGTACTAAAAATGACATTTATTATAGATTTTTTTAAAAATTCAGTGGATCAAATGTTTAAATATTTATAAAATGTACTTTAAACATTTTGACACGCCAAAAGTCAGATCACACTGGGAAATGTAACCCTTGCAGAAGTAAATAATGTATGTTTATTATCCTCTTCTGTGTTTCTCACAGGTGGTGTCACGTTATATGTCAAGTTAAAGTACAACTGCCTTTTTATTTTTAATTATATATACATGTATATATATATACGTATATATACATGTATATACATGTATATATACGTATATATACATGTATATACATGTATATATTTATACATGTATATACATGTATACACATATAGATGTATATACACATATATATACATGTATATATATACACACATATACACACATGTGTGTATATATATATATATATATATACACACACACACACATATATATAAACTACATCTTCCTTTTTGTTATCTTTTATTTTTTTCCTTCTCATTCATAATACCTAGAATACATAGAAGATGATGTTTAGAATAAAAATTCCACATTCGGCATCATAAAAGCAAAACATTCATTAAATACATCAGTAATATGCTCTCTAAGCATCGCTGTATTTTGGGTTTCAATGGAAGTGTTTTGGATGCTTTCTGTAAGCATTAAGTGATTTGATTAAAATTCTGGTAAACATCCTGAATTCTATAAAGTATATGCAGGTGGATGCTGATATATTTATTAATATAAGTGATTCATTCTAAGAAGGAAAAACAATGTATATTTAACAGATTTACAATTTTTTTCCATTAATGAAATGTTATCTAACATATAATGAGACCTATGCTAGCTTTTATATACATATTAAATATTACATTATGTATTCCCAGAAGAATAGCTGTGTGTCTTTCAAATAGTGTGTTTATGATACTAATTTTGTTCTTTAGCCCTTTTATTATATTTCATACAAACTTTACTCACTTCCCAGCATCTAAAAAGCATTAACTTACTGACAGTTTCCCCTTAATGGAAGGGTGCTACTTAACTATTTTTTTAATGTATTTAATTGTCTCCGTTCCAACCCCCACCCCCAGCAAGCAAGAAAATTCTTCCACCAACACTGCATTTACCCCAAACACAGTTCTCATCTCACTAGCCTTTAGAGCCAAAGTTCTCAGTTGAGTGGTATACTACCACTACCTGCATTTCTGCCCTAAACTCCACATATACTTCAAAACCATTTCAATTAGATTTCCAATCACTGCTTTCTTTCAAAAGTAGATCAACATTGACTCCATATTGATTAATCTAAATGGCATGACTCTGCTCTTAGGCCATATTTGAAGCCTAATTAGTTGTCAATATTTTGACTACGCTCTCTTTCATTAAATCACTGTACCTCCTTGAAATCGATCTTAAGCTACAAGTTTTCCTATTACTGTGAGTCCATCTGCTAAAATTATCTGCCATTATTCTCCTCTAACATTTAAATGATGTTCTTTGGACTCCATACTCTTGGCGATTTTGTACTTTCATGTCTTCAGTTACCATTTATGATTCCCTAAACCCTATCTGTAGTCTAGAACTGCCACTGCAGCTACATTCTGTAAGTCCCACTGATTCCTTATCACCTCTATTTACAGATTTCATGAGAGTTTCAACCTTAAAATTTCAAACTCAAGCTAATTTTCCCTTTTCCCTGCAAAGATGTTTTTGACCCATTAACTGGGCCATTATTCATGTTTTTGAAGATAAAATCTGTGCATCATATTCATGTGTCTTTCTTCTATATCCTACAAATCTGACTTGTGAATATATAGTAACTCTGTCCCTTCTCTTATATTGTGGTAGAAGATACATAATATAAAATTAACCACTTTAACCATTAAAAATATACAGTTCAGCGGCATTAAGGACATCTATAATGTTGTACACCTCTTGCTATTTCATTCCAGAATTTTTTTGTATCACCCCAACTAGGAAATTGTACCATTAAACACAATAGATGAAATACCCCCTCCTCTCAGTCCCTGGCCACTTCTCATCTGTTCTGTACCTCTTGGATTTGTCTTTTCTGGATGTTTCATATAAATGGAATCATATAATATGTGGTCTTTTGTATCTGGCTTCTTTTAAATGTTTGTTTAATTTTGAGACAGAGAGAACATGAGCAGGGGAGGGGCAGAGAGAGAGAGAGAGAGAGAGAGAGAGAGAGAGAGAGAGAATATGAATCCCAAGCAGGCTCCACACTGTCAGCAAGGAGCCTAACACAGGGCTTCATGTCATGAACCACCTGGGAATATGATCTGAGCTGAAACCAAGAGTCAGACTTTTAACTGATTGAGCCACCCAGGTGTCCCATATATCTATCTGGCTTCTTTTACTTCATGTTATGTTTTCAGGGTTCATTGATATAATAGCATGTATCCTTCATTACTTTTTATGGAAGAAGAGTAATCCATTTTATGGATATACTACATTTGTTTTCTGTTTATCAGTTTGTTTTCTATTGATAGCTTGGGTTCTCACATTTCATGTATTGTGAATAGTCCTACAGTAAACATTTGTGTACACATTTTGAACATCTGTTTGCTGTTGTTTTTGATGTATACCTTGCAGTTAAATTGAAAATTCTATATTTTAACTTTCTGAGAAACTACCAAATTATTTTCAATAACAACCACTCCATTTTCCATTTATACCAGCAGAGTATCAGGTTCCGATTTCTCCACACCCTGTCCAAACGTGCTATTTCTCGGTTTGTGATTATGGCCATCCCAGGGACTGTGAAGTGGTATCTCATAAGGTTTTTATTTGCATTTCCCTAATGACATTGATTATCTTTTTATGTGCTTATTACTATCCGTATATCATCTTTGGAGAAGTGTCTGTTGAGATCCTTTGCTTGTTTTGAATTGCGTTGTTTTCTCTTTTTTTGAGTTGTAAGAATTCTTTATTTTTTTGGATATTAGACTTTTATGAGATAAGTGTTGTGAAAATATGTTCTCCCACTCCCATGAGAAGTATTTTAACTCATTTAATGTTGCCATATAAAATTTTAATTTTGATGAAGTCCAGTTTATCTCTTTCTTACTTTGTGGCTCATGTTTTTGGTATCAGATCTAGTATACCATGGCTGAATACAAGAATGAGAAATGCCCACATTTGTTGTAAGAGTTTTATACGTTTAGCACTCATAAATAGACCTTTTATATATTTTGAGTTAGTTTTAATAGTGTGACATGAGTGTCCAAGTTTATTCTTTTGTATATGGATATCATTTGAGCCTTATTTGTTGAAGATGATATTCTTTCTCCATTGAGTAACCTTGATACCTTTATCAAAAATCAGAAGACCACAGGGGAGTCTGGGTGGCTCAGTCTGTTAAGTATCCAACTCTAGATTTCTGCTCAGGTTGTGATCTGATGGTTTGTGTGTTTGAGCCCCACATCAGGCTCTATGCTGAAAGCTCAGAGCCTGGAGCCTGCTTCAGATTTTGTGTCTCCTTCTCTCTCTGTGTCCATCCCCCACTTGTGCTGGCTTGCTAGCTCTCTCTCTCTCTTTCTCTCTCTGTCAAAAATAAACATTAAAATATTTTTTTAGTTAAAAAAAAAAAAAAGAAAAGCAGTAGTGAGAAGGGACATCGTTTACCTGAGCTAAGTTAGAAAGCTTTGAGTTTTGCAAGTATGTTAGCTGCAGGGCTTTTTATGTAGGTTTTTTTTTTTTTTTTTTAATTAAATTGACAAAGTTTCCCTTTATTCCTGGATTTCTGAGAATTTTAACATGAATGGGACATGGATTTTATCAAGTGATTTCTGCACATATATTAGCATGTATTTTTTATTCCTTTTTAGCCTACTGATGTAACGGATTGCCTTAACTGATTTTCAAATATTGGACCCAGAATTGCCTACTAGGGTTAGACCCCACTTGATCATAGTGTATAATTCATTTTACAAATTGTTGAATTTGATTTGCTAACGTTTTGTTGAAGATTTTTCCATCTATAGGCTATAGTTTTCTTGTAATGTCTTTATTCCTGGTATTAGACTAATGCTTCTTTCATAGATTTGGTTAGGAAGTATTCCCCGTTTCCATCCTCTGAAAGATAACAGAGATTCAGTACAATTTCTTCCTTAAATGTTTGGTAGAATTTGCCATTAAATTCATGTGGTTCTGGTACTTAGTTGTAGAAATCTATCAGTTGTTGGTTCATTTTCTCTAATAGATATGATTCTGTTCAGTGTATTCTGTGATTTTTGAAAATTGTGTCTCTAAGGAATTGGTCCATTTCATCCAGGTAATCAAATTTGTGGACATAGAGTGTTTCATAGTATTCCTTTATCATTTTTAAAATTTCAATGGCATCTATAGTACTGTGCCCTCTTTCATTTCTGATTTTAGTAATTCATGTTCTCTAGCTTTTTTCTTAGCCTGGCTGGGCGTATTTGGCCAGTACTTGGTTTCATTGATTTTTCTCTATTGATCTTGTGCTTTGAATTTCCTTGATTTTTTTGTGCTAATTTTTATTCTTCTGCTTACTTTGAATTTAATTTCCTTTTCTTTTTGTAATTTCTTCTGGTAGAAATGTATATTGTTTATTTAGTCTTTCTTATTTTTGGATATAGGAATTCATTGCTATAAATTAACCTCTAGGCACTGCTTTTGCTATGCACAAACTTTTATAAATTGTGTTTTAAACTTCGTTCAAAATATTTCACATTTGTCTTGATTTCTTCTTTGACCTACCTGTTATCTATGAATGACATTTATACATTTTAGTATTTTCCAGTTACTTTTCTTGTACTGATTTCTAATTTAATTCCATAGTGGTCTGAGAGCATACATTGTATGATTTCTATTTTAAATTTATGAAGGTAATGTTTTGTGGTCACATAAGATGGTTGATATGATTTCAATTTTGAATTTGTTAAGACTTGTGGGCTGACATATTGTCTGCCCTAGAAAATATTCCATGTGTGCTTAAGAATGTGTATTGTGTTGTTAGATAGAATGTTCTGTATACGTCTAATGGGTTTTCTCAAATTTCTACGTCCAAGAAAAAAACTAAGAATTTTCTTTGCCAGCTGATTCTCTCTGGAGACATTGCTTTCAGGTTTTGGCCAGGTCATTTAGAAGTTTGCTTCAGCCTTCTCACTTCCTGCTTTTGCTGAAACTAAATTTCATCCAAAATTGAAGGGTTAATGATCTTTCAGGTCTTGTCTGAGCATGTGTTCTACCCTTTTTACTTGTGTTGGCTTTCCAAATGACTTGACATATCCAGGAGTTTTTCAGAGCTCTTAATCCACAAAATATCTTACTCCCTAGATTTTTCTCCAAGGCTTTCAGCAAGTCTATTGTTTGTCACAAAGTTTACCTTTTGCCCCAGGAAGCAGAGGCTCATTCATAGGCTTCAATTGTTTTAAGGAATTTCCTCCCTAAAGTTGTTTCTTCACCCTGAAAGTACTCCTAGTTGGACACAACAAAGGTAAGCCCTTGTGTCAGTCCTTCAGGGATCCCCCATGGCAGATCAAAACAGAGAAACACAATTTGGTTTGGCAGAAGGTTTGCTGTGCTTTCTCTAGAACCAAGAACCCTCACAAGATATTCAGGCCAATGTCTTTAAGACTGCCACTGCACCAGGATGGGTGTGTGACAAGGGTAAATTAAAACTTTGTAAAGCTCTCCAGTTGAGTTTCAGTGGTTTCTCTCCATTACTACCATCGCTTTAAACTAAGCCACTCTTACCTCTTCCCAGAAGACAAATTCTCTTGACAGATCATCTCATACGAACATTTGGCTCTAACCACTGCATTTTCTATCAGAGGAGTCTGAAAACTACTAACTTGATTATTTAATTTTTATGCTTAGAACACTTTAGAGTTTTACATAAGATCTTATGCTAACAACCAAAATCCATCTAATAGATTAGAAGACTTTATACTGGGGTTTTTGTCTCAACTCATTAAATCTCTTAGGGTCTCTACATTCCAAGAGCACTGAACTTCTTTTACTTTCTTGAATCGGTCTTTTTCCACCATACTTTCTCCCTCTCTGAGTAGTTTCCTTATTTTCTTCTTTTTTTTTTCTTCCCTTGCCTCTTTTACCTCAGAGTTCTCACACATGTTACATCTCTCTGCTATTCATTTCCTCATTATTGAACTAGTTATTTTCTTAGCTTCAGGCCAACTCCGTGTTTACTTTTTTAGGGATGACTACTGTTACACTCTATAACCTTTATATACAGAACATGGTCATTGGATTGCCAGCATCTGCCTTACTGGTAAGCTTGATGTAAATGCAAATTATTGAACAGCAACCTAAACCTGCTGAATCACAAATTCTAGGGGTGTGGGACATGGGGCTGAGGCCCTCAAATCTGTGCTTTAACAAGCTCTCTAGGTGACTAGTATATATGATCAGATTTTACAATCTGCTCTAGTCTAGTTATATAACTTTCACAACTTGTTGCATTCTCTCTTTTTAAACAGTTATCATTTTTTTCTTCAAGTTCTGTCTATCCCATTAATTTCCAAGTACCACAAGAGCAGTTACTATGAGTGTTTTTTATTGTAACATAAATAAACATATATTTATTGAAAGAATAAAGACATTGATTAATTTACTGGATACTTGATTTTAGAACCCTGTATTGAAAAGAATGGATTGCCTGCTGAGGATTTCTGAGGTTTCTCTGAGTCTAGATCATTATTTCTCACATTGTTAGTGTGCATAGAAACTACATGGAGAATCTTGTGAAAACACAAATTCTAATTAAAGACTTTTCATTGGGAGATTTGAAAGTCTGCATTTGAACAAGAATCCTTGTGATAACTACTGCTATTTCTTAGAATACAATATAAATAGTAAGGATAGCATATTCCTTGAATTTTTGGAATATCTAGACTTTGTCTTGAAGCAGCAAATAAATTTTCACTTTTGGTGACTTGTGTTTTAAGAAACCCACCATGTTTCTTCATGTGATGTAGGTGAAGATTTTAAAAAGTATATCTCTTGGGACACCTGGTTGGCTCAGTCATCTGGGTGGCTGATCCTTGATTTGGGCTCAGGTCATGATTTCACAGTTGGTGAGTTCGAGCCCCGCATCAGGCTCAGTGCTGTCAGCCCAGAGCCCACTTCAGATCCTCTGTCTCCCTCTTTTTCCCCCTCTGTCTCCCTTTCTCTCCCCTCTGTCTGCCCCTTCCCTGCTCTTGCTCTCTCTCTCAAAAATAAATAAAACATTTAAAAATAATAAGTAAATAAAAGTATATCTGTCAATGTCATATTTGCCAAATATATTATACGAGTTAGGGATCTTTGATTTTCTGTGGATGAAAAAATAGAGGGTCAGTGTGCTATCCATTGTACCACAGAGCCACTTATTTCTGTGGAGGAAAAAACAGATTTATCTACCTTTTCCTAATATCCTCACATGCATTAAGCTATTCCTTTGGGTTTTTTAATAAATAAAAATTCACCTATTAAAACAACCTATTGACGTTAAACCACAGTTGAAGAATTGTTAAGAGTGGTACTCGTCAAGGTAGCAGAGTTGATACTTGTCAATCAAAACACTCAAATAAAACCTGTAGGTAAAGAAACTCAGATTCACTTTATGTAACTAGTTTCTGAAGGGGAAACACACTTTGAGAAGAGTCTGGGTAATCAAAGGAGATCTTTAAGCCAGAATTGACAGAGGAGGATCACCAATGCCCAGTGGTAAACTTCTACCAAGTTACCTTAAAACATGTATTTAAATAATAAAGAGAAACAAGTTTAGAAAAGAATTAGAGAAAAAGCAAAGAGGCTGGGCCAGAAGTCCTTACCGTCAATGATTTTATTGGCTGTTGCTTCATGGGGCAAATTTCTTAATCTAGGCCTCATCATTGAAGTGAAATTGGTAATTCCCACTCTTCTTACATGACTGTTTTATGAACCAAATCAGCTAATATATGATAATACGTTTTGTAGTATTCCATGAAAATGTGATTGTCATTCATTCATATGCCAGTTCTTAAAAAATTAAGTTTCTAATATGAACCAGGTGTGGGTCTATTATCATTACCATCGTGTGGGATCTTTGCCAATTGACATTCAAAACAGTATCTTTGGGAAATAAGCACTTGATTATTATGATTACTAAACCTGTGCTAACACTCTGGCATGACTTCAAAAAAGTACTAAAAAAGAAAACACTTAAAAATTTAGTAAATTAGGAAATGTGAACCAAAATATATCTGTTAAATCGTTTTTTTTGACCTCAGGTTTGAGGAAAGCTTATGAGGATTCAATGGGTTATTTTAGAAGTAGACTTAGACTCTAAGTAACTTTTATGAATTAATTTATTGATTCTTTATACAAAGACAGTAACTCTCATTCCTTCCTCTTCCCCCTAAATTACATATTAACGATTCACTTGCATTTTTCTAACAGGTATAATACAGAACATATTAAAAAAAACAAGAAGTCTAGTGTTGTCACCAAATGGTTTCACAAAATGATATCAGGAACCTATTTTGTGGCCATGCTAGAAGAATCCTGGTATGAATGGTTTAGTCTGGAAGCAAACTCATTTATATCACAAGCTGAGAATCTCTACTACCATCCCTTTCTCTGAGCCCCCCACTGATAAAGAAGGAATAAGTAAAATTAAGCAAAGCAAAGTGAGCCTTTGGAAAGAGCAGTAGTTGTGAGAATGGCACATCATCCATATCTCCAGCCTCATTGAAATCTCAATCGATTACTAGAGGGAGAAGGTGATAATGAAAGAACACATAAAAGCTAAGTGAATGTTACTCTACAGTACTCTTGGGAAAGTGAGAGCAAGGTTCATTGAGAATATTACTGAGGTTATTGGAAAAGGCATTGGCAAATATGGTGTCAGGATTAGCAATGATAGATGCAGCAATTACAGTGGTAACTGACAATGGCAAACTTACCAGCTGTGACGTCTCATTGTCTTAGTGTTAGGCACTTCAAGCAGAGATTGACACTCTTGATCACTGCTATGAGGTATGAGGAATGCTCTTGGTACGTAGCAACTCTGGTCACACAGCTCCCCCTGTTGGATATTGTGATGATAGAGGCATCTCTGAAGGAGCAGAGAGGAAAACGGACACCATCCAGTGTCCAAGACAGTTAGTCAATCCTTGGCCTCTCATGAAGCATTCCTTTGCGATTCGTAGAAGAATTTAGAAGAAACATGTAGCAGAGCAGATATGGGCTAGAGGGGATCGGAGAGTGTCAGTGAACTGCTATTTTATGGCTAAAATGTTATTTTTCATTTGGTGTGATGTGACAATCAAATAGTCATATTAAGACTTAGGTAAGCAAAAACATAAAAAAGCATTGTTTTATTACATGACAAACACGCATTAGAACTTACTACAATATTTACTCTTTCTGATAAAAGATTAATAGCTACCATTTCTTGAGCATCTGGTATATTCTAGCCAATCACTGACATCTGATCTTCATAACCTAAAGGCTTCATTCTTTGATTACTTCAGTTCCCTGGCATCAAGTCTCCCCTCGTTGCTCACATCATTCCAAATAACAAACTGTAATATCTTTCACCTAAGCAAAGACATTAACAAAACCTCCCCTACACTTCCTCCCTTAATCTGATAAAGCTGTTCATGTCAAAACCATTGATAGCTTCATTCTCTCACATCCACAAGAGACATTTCTGTTTTACTTGAATGACATTCATCAACTTCAGACATAATTGACTGTTTACGTTTCTAAGTGTTCCTCCTATCACTTTGTCGTGCTAAGTTTTCCTCTTATTTCTCTGGACAGTTGTGCTTAATCTTCACTATAACCCTTCATTTCTCTCTGACCCTCTACATGTTGCGATGGTGTGGTTATTTCATTTAGAGTTGAAGTCCATTTCCTTTTTACTATGTTGTTTTCTAAGGAAAGCTCCCTCCTGTACTTTGATGACAGAAAATTGTGTGTGTGTGTGTATGCGTGTGTGTGTGTGTAAATTCAAGGACCTACTTGACAGCTTCACTTAAATATGTTACAAATACATAAAACTGAGCTTTGAATTTTGTTTCCACCCACTTTTTTCTCCTAGTCTTCCACAACTCCTACAAATGGTGCCACCATTTCATTGTACCCTGTAGGTCTCCCTTTCTTTCTCATACCATCCTTTTAAATACCACACTGTAAGTCCTGGGTTGTCCATCCTTACTCTACCAGTAACTTTCTGTTGGCATATGTGTTTAGCATCTTAAATTGAAGATAATGATATTGGTCTTACATATTCCGTTTATTCAATCAAAACCTGAGGACTAAGTATCCAAAATTTAAGATAATACTTTGTTCTGCTTATGTGAAAACAATCAAAGGAAAGTTGCTACCTTTATAATGTTTATAAGGTCTCAGTCGTGAGGGTTTAACTCTAGAAGACTGTGTTATGGGTTTTGCAAGTGCAAAAAAAAATGTACAGTAGGAAAGCATTGAATGGTTATATGTGGAGGAGTGACATGACTAGAATTAAATTGTATGTTTACTACTCTTTGCTGCTTTCAGTGAATTGGTTTAAGAATATAGTGGCTGGATGGGCATGGAGGGAGAAGTCTGAAAAAGATTAATAGAAAGAAAACTCAGGCTATTATGAGAGACAGCTGTTTGCACTTCAGTCTAGTGTAGTGGTAGTAGAAATCAAAAGAAGTGGATGAATTTGCTATACACTTTGCTGATAAAATATATATCTCTTATTGAGGAAAATAGTGCATTTCTAGAAGGTGCTGTATCTGCTGGAATAATTTAATGATTTTTGGTCTCTGTAATCTATATATGTTTCTGTAGAATCTGGAAATAATAGGCAGTTAATAAATGTTGAGTAGATGGCTGAATAGTTACATGGATGAACAAATACATGTATGCATGACTTTGTGAATTAAATTCATTAAGCTTATGAGAAACTATACAGATTTTAAATCTATTGCTTTAGCATATTTAGTACTAGATATATATGTATGTTATTTGCTATATATTTTGTCAAATACTCCTCTTAAACTTTTTAAGGAGGCTTTTAAAAGGGATTTCTGTGTTCTCACTTAAAGGCCCTTGGGAGACCTTATAAATTTAGAAAAAAGCAGTTACTTGCAAAGAGGTATCCATGTTTACTTACTAAACAAATGCAGCTGAATTCTCTTTAGAGAAATAAGCAAGGTATTCAGCTCCTTCAAATTGACTTTTACTTTTATATGCGTTACACTGTGGCCACCCCTTTTTCAAAACCACAGAATATCAAGGACTCTATAAAGTCATTTGTACCTCAAATAATTAAGCTAGGAAGATGTTATTAATATTCCTCCCTCTTTTCCCCCCGAGACAATGTGCTTTCTTCAGTCTGACTTTTGCTTTACTATTTGTGAAAAGTAAGATGATGATACATTTTAAATAGACAGCTTTGATTTGCATAAAACACAAGTTTGTCCAAGCTTTTCAAAGCACTTCAGAGGGTACTTAAAGGCTGAGAATATTTTCATGTTGATTATACATGCAGTACTAAACTTCATCTGGTGATATACATTTTATTCACAGTATTTCTCCATCTCCCTGCCTGAATCTGCTGATTTACTAAAGGCTTTCTTCTACCTCCACAGTGACTCCATGGCTTCCACACCTCCCTTTCTTCTTCCTGTTTGGATGGAACAACATTGTGTGTGTGGATAGTGGGGAAGGAGATAAGAGAGAAGAAGGGAAGGATTTTTGAGTCAGCGATTAGCACCTGCTCCAAGGTGGCAAAGACAGGAGTTGGTGTGCTTTTGGAGAGAGAGCAGGGGATAGAGATAGATATAAAGATAGGAAGCATCTACCATTTGCCCAGAGTTTTAATTGGCCTGGATATATAAACAATGCTTTGATACTCAAGTGCCAAAATCTGAGGTCTTATGTTGACAGGAAACACTGTTTCTTTGTATGATTACATTTTAATCCTATTTTCCTATCATGTTGCTTTTAATCCATTTACTCTACTTCTTTCCATCTGATTTTCTCTTTTTCTTTTTTCTCATCCTTTTGTTCTCTTCCTTCCTTCCTTCTTAACTCACTTTTTTTTTTTTTCTCCTGCCCTTAATGTAAGCATTGTGCCCTCCTAATCCAATATAGGTTCTCAATAATGCTTACCTGAAATTTTTGGAAAAAAAAAAAAATACTCACCTGGGCTTCTCACCACCAATCTTTCCCTTTCTGTCTCTGTCTCTGTCTCTGTCTCTCTCTCGGTCTCTCTCTCTCTCTCTTTCGCACCCACACACGCACACTTAAAAGATAAATTGAGGCATATGTTAGAATTTTCAAGAGTTTCTTTGGTGAACTCCACCAACAGAAGCAGTGGGAGAGGTTTTTTTTTAGAGAATATGTGGAAGCAAAGAAAGAAAATCATTTGCTTGGCTATAACTTAAGCAGTTGCCTTATTTGAGAAAGCCTAGTTGACTGTGATTGCTTGTTTTTAAGTTCTTCTTTTCTTAGATTTGAATGCTTTGATTCTGGTAGGTGTCACTTTGCTTAAAGGGCTATGAAAGCAGAACTATCTCAGTCCAATGATCTCCTTACTTAACTACTTTAGTATATATATGGACAGGATTACAATGCTCTTTGCTTAAAACTTTGGTTCCATGATACTTGTGCACTAAATGAACTCCAGCAAATTGGAATGAAAATTCCCAAGACCTATCTACAAATATTTGATTGATTTTTTCTTGGATGGTGCCCACGAATCTGCATTAAAAAAAAAAAGTGTTTCTGATGTTTGACAAATAATCACATTAAATTTCTCATAATCCCCCTAGAATACCTACTAGTACAAAGTGGCCTTGTAGGTCCTGCATCTAGAATATTTTTCATCACTCTGGAATGAAAAAACTCTATCTTACTAGTTCTTCCCAGCATTTCACCCATGCTTTCAAGAGTATTCTATGAGAGTGTGTTAAAGTGAGTTTATAGATCTTATTCAATATGCAGACTGTGAACTTGTTTTTGTAAGCTCTAACTATAATGTTTATATTTCTCAGATTGCCGCAGTGACTGACAAATTACTGTGAAACAGAAATGATGTTTTTTTTTTTTTTAGGGAAAAACAAAGAATCCCCTTTTGTTTTAGAGTATTTGCTGTACAGATAGGCATGAAGGCAGTTGAAATTATTTTAGCTATATGTAATTTCCTCATTCTTTAATTTTTAATTATAAAATTAACATAGCAAAAACATTAGAAAATAAACTAAGTATAAATACATACTAAAAGCACCCAAAACCTAAAGCCCAGAGAAAATGATGACATTTCTTATAGATTTTATACACAAAAATAGACTTTTTTCTCAGAAAAAGATGGTTGTGCTTTTAAAGACTTTATGTCTTAGAGCAGTATTATGTTTATACTGTAACTGGGCATAAGGTACAGAGAAATATTCCCTGACCTTCAGCCCACCCCATTTCCTGTCTACCAGGTGCCTCCTCATTATTGACATATCCCATTGGCTTGGTACATTTGTTAAAATTGATGGGCCATTATTAATATGTAATTATTAACTAAAGTCCACAGTTTCTGTTAGGGTTTATTCTTAGCATTTTACATTTCTGTGGATTTGACAAATGTTTAATGTCATGTATCCACAATTACATTATCATATAGAATGGTTTTACCACCCTAAAATTCCCCAGTGTTCCAACCTCTGTAAACTGCTGGTCTTTTAACTATCTCTATAAGTTTACATTTTCCAAATGTTATATAGTTGAAATCATGTGGTATGTAGCCTTTTCAGGCTTGCTTCTTTCATTTATCATTAAGTTTTCTCTATATCTTTTGTGGCTTGATAGCTCATTTTTTTTTATTGCTGAATATTATTACATTGTTTGGATGTGCCAGTGTGTTGATTCATTAACTTATTGAAGGACATCTTGATTTCTCCCAGGTTTTGGAAATTATGAGTAAAACTTCCTACAGATACCCATGTTCAAGATTTCAAGGGGACATAATTTTCAACTCATTTGGGCAATGCCAAGGAGCCTGACTACTGGATTGAGTTGTAATACTATGTTCAACTTTGTAAGAAACTTCCATGGTGTCATCATCGTTTTTTTTTTTTTTAATGCTTTGAATTTTTTATTTATTGAGAGAGAGAGAGAGAGAGAGAGAGAGAGAGAGAGAGAAAGAGAAAAAATACAAGCTGGGGAGGGGCTTAGGAATAGTGAGGGAGAGAATCTTAAGCAGGCTCCCCACTCAGTGCAGAGCCCAATGTGGGGCTCCAGCTCTCAACCATGAGATCATGATCTGAGCCAAAATCAAGAGTCAGATGTTTACCTAACTGAGTCACCCAAGCACTCCTTCCACGGTGCCTTCTGAAGTGGCTATACCATTTTGTATTCCCATCAATATGAATGAGCGTTACTCTTGCTCAACATGTGGCCTAAATTTGGTGTTGTCAGTAGTTAGACTTTTAGCCATTCTAAAAGATGTGTATTGGTAACTTGTTTTATGCCAGGCTCGAACTCACAAACCTGAGATTATGACCTGAGCTGAAATCAAGAGTCAGATGCTTAACGAACTGAGCCACCCAGGGGCCCCTCTAATAGGCACTTAAAAAAAAGTTTTTTATTCAAGTTCCAGTTAGTTAACATGCAGTGTAATATTAGTTTCAGTTGTGTGATATAGTGATTCAACACTTCCATGCAACAACCTGTGCTCACCCCAACAAGTGTACCTATTTCACCCATCCCCCTACCTACCTCCTCTCTGGTAACCATCAGTTCGTTCTCTAGAGTTAAGAGTCTATTCCTTGGTTTGTCTCTCTTTTTCCTTTTGCTTATTTGTTTTTTAATGTCCACATATCAGTGGAATCACATGGTATTTGTCTTTTTCTGACTGACTTATTTCACTTGGCATTACAAGCTCTAATTCCACCCATGCTGTTGCAAATGGCAAGATTTCACTCTTTTTTTCTAAGGCTGAATAATATTCCATGATATATGTATATATAAATCATTACTTCTTGGCCTTTTGGCTAGGATCAAGTGTAGTATATATGTATGCATGTATCTATCTATCTATATCACTCATCTTTATCCATTCATTAATTGATGGACACCTGGGCTGTTCGTATTTCTTGGCTATTGCAAATAATCCTGCTATAAACATAAGAGTGCATGTATCCCTTTGAATTATTGTTTTTTTTTTGTTTGTTTGTTTTGTTTTTTTATTCTTTGGGTAAATACCCAGTAGTGCAACTGCTGGATCATAAGATAGTTCTATTTTTAACTTTTTGAGGAAAGTCCTTACTGTTTTCCAGAGTGGCTGTGACAGTTTGCATTGCCACCAACAATACATGAGTGTTCCTTTTTCTCCACATCGTCACCAAAACCTGTTATTTCATGAGTTACTGATTTTAGCCATTCTGACAAGTATGAGATAATACCTCCTTGTTTTGATGTGCATTTCCCTGATGGTAAGTGATGAAGAAAAGCTTTTCATGTGTCTGTTTGCCATCTGTATATCTTCTCTGGAGAAATATCTGTTCGTGTCTTCTGCCCCTTTTATAATTTGGATTATTTACTTTTTAGGTGTTGAGTTTAATAAGTTCTTTATATATTTTGAATAATAACCCTTTATCAAATATGCCATTTGCAAATATCTCCTCCCATTCTGTAGGTTGTCTTTAGTTTTGTTGACTGTTTCCTTTGCTGTGCAGAAGCTTTTTATTTTGATGTGATCCCAATAGTTTATTTTTGCTTTTGTTTCTCTTGCCTGAGAGGACCTATCCAGAAAAAAGCTGTAAGTTTGAGGTTAGAAAAGCTACTGTCTGTCCTCTCTTCTAGGATTTGTATGGTTTCAGATCTCACATTTAGCTCTTTAATAAAATTTCAATTTATTTTTCTGTATGCTGAAAGAAAGTGGTCCAGGTTCACTTCTTTATAGATATGTCTAGTTTTCCCAATACCATTTGTTGAAGATACTGTCTTTTTCCATGGGGATATTTTTTGCTTTGTTGAAGATTAACTGACCATATAATTGTGGGTTTATTTCTGGGTTTTCTATTCTGGTCTATTGATCTATGTTTCTATTTTTGTGCCAGTACCATGATTTCTACAGCTTTGTAATATAACTTGAAGTCTGGAAATGTTATGTCTCCAGCTTTCTTTCTTTTTCTAGATTGTTTTGACTAGTCAGGATCCTTTGTGGTTCCATATAAATTTTAGGATTGCTTGTTCTAGTTCTGTGAAAACTGCTGTTGCTATTTATGATAGTAACTGCATTGAATGTGTGGATTTCTTTATGTATTATCTGCATTTTAATGATATTTATTCTTCAAATCCATGAGCATAGAATGTCTTTACATTTCTTTGTGTCATTTTCATTTACTTTCATCAGTGTTTTGCAGTTTTCAGAGTATGTTGACCTGTTTCGTTAGGTCTGTTCTTAAGTATCTTATTATTTTTGGTGCAATTCTAAGTGGGATTTTAGATGCTCTTTGGTAATTTTTAATTTATGAACAATTATGCAATATAATTCATAGCTTTGAAATAAATTCTTCATTAACTTTTATTTTCTTTAACTGAGTTCGGTTAAAATACGGCACATATGAACCAGGACCAAAGGTACGTATTTTATGTATGAGCTGATTAGTTGTAAACCAAGACAAATTTCACTCCATAGCTAATTTATTTTATCCAGCCACCTTGAACATGTATTCATAGGGAAAATGATTGGACATACAAGTGATTTTCCTATTTAAATGGAGAATTGAGCCTCCAATGCTATGTACTACTGATGGCAAATGAGAAGGTTTATCTTTGGTTTATAAAGAACAAGATATCCATATGGGTCTGTTTTGTACAGAAACCTGGATTAAACATTCAGGGCAAATGTCAAAGACAACAAGTCTGTTTTGGACTCTCAATGAACTTCCTTGGTGTTTCTCTGTAATTTGAAAATGATGTAATTTTTTATTTTTTTCAAGAGTAGAATTTAGTGATTCATCACTTAAATATAACACTCAGTGCTCATCATAACAAGTGCCCTCCTTAATACACTTCACCCAATAAGCCTATCCCCCACCCACCTCTTGCCACTGCCCTTAGTTTGTTCTCTATTGTTAAGAGTCCCTTATCATTTGTTTCCCTCTCTCTGTCTCTCTTTCTCGCCTTCTCATATATTTATGTTTTGTTTCTTAAATTGTGAGTGGAATTTTCTTAACTTCTCTTTCTGCTGCTTCATTACTGGTGTATAAAAATGCAACAGATTTCTGTATATTGATTTTGTATCCTGCCTTTACTGAATCCATGAATCAATTCTGGTGGGTTTTTTTGGTGGAGTCTTTTGGATTTTCTGTATTTAGTATCATGCCATCTGCAAATAGTGAAAATTTTACTTGTTCCTTATAGCTCTGGATGTCTTTTATTTCTTTGTTTTGTCTTATTGTTGTGACTAGGACTTCAACTGGGTTGAATACAAGTGGACATCCTTGTCTTTTTCCTGACCTTATAGGAAAAGCAGTCAGTTTTTTCTCATTAAGGATGATGTTATCTGTGGGTTTTTCATAGATGGCCTTTATTATGTTGAGGTATGTTCCCTCTAAACTAACTTTGTTAATGGTTTTTATCATGCATGCATATTGTACTTTGTCAAACACTTTTTCTGCCTCTATTGAAATGATCATATTTGCCAATATTGAACCATCCTTGAAATCAAGGAATAAATCCCACTTGATAGTGGTGAATAATTTTTTTAAATGTATTGTTGGATTTGGTTTGCTTGTATTTTGTTGAGGATTTTTGCATCTATGTTCATCAGAGATATTGGCCTGTAGTTATCTTTTTTTGTGGTGTCTTTATCTGGTTTTGGTAACAAGGTAATGTTGGCCTCATAGATTGAATTTGGAAATTTCCCTTCCTCTTCTAACTCTTAGAACAGTTTGAGTTGAAAATGTATCAACTCTTCTTTAAATGTTTGGTATAATTCACATGTAAAGCCATCTGGTCCTGGACTTCTGTTTTGTTGAGAAGTTTTTTTGTTTTTTTTTTTTTAATATGTATGTATGTATGTTTTTAATTTATTTATTTGGGCCCCAACATGGAGCCCAAACTCACAACCCTGAGATCAAGAGTCACATGCTCCACTGACTAAGGCAGCCAGGAGCCCCTATTTGTTGGGAATCGTTGATTACTGAGTAAATTTCTTTGTTGGCTATCCATATCTTCATATTTTATATTTCTTCCTGTTTCAATTTTTGTAGTTTATATGTTTGTGGGAATTTATCCATGTCTTCTAGATTGTGCAATTTGTTTGCATATCGATTTCATAATATTCTCTTATAATTGTATTTTTGTGGTGTTGGTTGTTAATTGTTCTCATTTATAATTTTACTTTAGTCCTTTGTCTTTTTTTCTCAATAACTCTAGGTAAAGGTTTATGAATTTTACTGATTTTTTTTTTTCAAAGAACCATCTGCTGGTTTTATTGAACTGTTCTAGGCTTCATTGACCTAGAAGAATCAGGTCACAATTGTGATTGTGATTTTTTTTTGTTTCTATATCATTTATTTCTGCTCTAATCTTGATTATTTCCTTGATTCTGCCTCTTTTGGGTTTTGTTGTCCTTTTTCTAGCTCCTTTAGGTGTAAAGTTAGGTTGTTTGAGATTTTTTCTTCTTGAGGTAAGCCTCTATTGTTATAAACATCCCTCTTAGAACTGCTTTTGCTGCATACCAAGGTTTTGAACCATTGTGTCCTTCATTTGTTTTCATGAATTTTTCAATTTCTTCTTTTCTTTCCTGTTTGACCTGCTATTGTTTTAGTAGCTTGTAACTTAACCTCCATGAATTTGTGGTCTTTGCAGATTTGTGTGTGTGTGTGTGTGTGTGTGTGTGTGTGTGTGTGTGTGTGTGTGTTTGACTGCTATTTCACAGCACTGTGGTCAGAAAAGGTGCACAGTAAGATTTCGATCTTGAATTTGTTGAGGCCTGTTTTGTGGCCTAATGTATGATCTTTTCTGGAGAAAGTTCGCTGTGCACTTCAAAAATATGTATTCTGCTTTTTAGTATGGAATTTTCTGAATATATCATTAAATCCATCTCGTCCAGTGTGTAATTCAAAGCTGTTGCTTTCTTGTTGACTTTCTCTTTAGCTGATCTGTCCGTTGACATAAGTTGGGTGTTAAAGTCCCTGCTATTATTGTATTACTCTTAATTAGTTACTTTAGGTTTGCTATTAACAGTTTTATGTATTCGGATACTACCATGTTGTGTGCATAACTATTTACAATTGCCATCTCTTCTAGTTGGATTGTCCCGTTTATTACTATATAGTGTCCTTCTTTGTCTCTTGTTACAGTATTTGTTTAAATTCTATTTTGTTCAATATAAGTATTGCTACTCTTTCTTTTGAATTCCATTTGCATGGTAAATGTTTTTCTGTTTCCTCATTTTCAATCTGCAGGTGTCTTTAGGTCCTAAATAAACTCTTCTAGGCAGCATAAAGATGGTCCTTGTTTTTTTAATCCATTATGTCACCCTTTGTCTTTTGATTGGGCTGTTTAGTTCATTACATTCAAAGTAATCACTGATATTTATTTTATTTTATTTTATTTTATTTTATTTTATTTTATTTTATTTTATTTTATTTTATTTTATTTATTATATTATTTGCTGTTTTGAGGTTCTGAAGATTCTCTCTGATCCTTTCTTGTCTTTTTCTCTTTCATGATCTGCTGGTTTTCCTTAGTGATATATTTGGATTCCTTTCTCTTTATTCTTTGCACATTTATTACTGGTTTTTTGATTTGTGGTTGCCATGAGGTTTGTGTATAACCTCTTATGTATATAGCAGTCTATATTAAATTGATAGTCATTTAAGTTTGGACCCATTCTTTTCTCCTCTTCTCCACAGATTTTAGGTATATACTGTCACTTTTTCCAACTTGTATTTTGTGTGTTTCTCAACTTATACTTTTCAAAAGTATTCATTTTTATTGCTTTTGTATTTCCTGTTTTCATACTGTCACTTTTGGTCTCTCCCTTCTGCTCAAGGAGTCCCTTTATTTTTTTATTTTATTTTTTTTTTTTAACGTTTATTTATTTTTGAGACAGAGACAGAGCATGAACGGGGGAGGGTCAGAGAGAGAGGGAGACACAGAATCTGAAACAGGCTCCAGGCTTCGAGTGGTCAGCACAGAGCCCAACGCGGGGCTCGAACTCACGGACCGTGAGATCGTGACCTGAGCCGAAGTTGGCCGCTCAACCAACTGAGCCACCCAGGCGCCCCTCAAGGAGTCCCTTTAATATTTATTGCAGGGCTAGTTTAGTGGTCATGAACTCCCTTAGTTTTATTCCTCTGGGAAACTCTTTATCTTTCCTTCTATTCTGAATGATAGCCTTACTGGATAAAGTATTCTTGGCTGCATATTTTTCCCATTCAGCACTTTGAATATATCATGCCACTCCCTTCTGGGTTGGAAAGTTTCTACTGAAAAATCCCGATATCCATGTGACCTTTCACTTGTATGTAAATGTTTCCTTTTGTCTTGCTGCTTTTAAAATGTTTTCTTTATCACTATATTTTTCCATTTTAATTACAATATGTCTTGGTGTGGATCTGCTTTTGTTGATTTTGTTGGGGGTCTGTGCCTCCTGGACCTGCATAAATGTTTCCTTCCCCAGATTAGGGAGATTTTCAGCTATTACCTCTTCAAATAAATTATCTGTTGCCTTTTATCTTCTTCTTGGACTCATATAATTCAAATGTTATTATGTTTGATGGAGTTACTGAGTCCATAAGTCTATTGTTGTTTTCCATAATTCTTGTTTCTCTTTTGTTCATCGTGATTACTTTCCATTTCTGTCTTCTAGGTCACTGATTGATTTCTCTGCTTCTTCCAGCTTACTATTCAAACCTGTGTATAATCTTGTTTGTTGTACTCTTCATCTCTAATTGACTCCTTAGTATCTCTGTGTTGAGTCTCACTGATGTCTTCCATTCTTTTCTCAAGTCCAGTGAAGTATCCTAATGATCATTGCTTTAAATACTCCATCAGGCATGTAACTTATATCTATTTCACTTAGATCTCTGTGGCTTTGTCCTGTCCTTTCATTTGGGATAAATTTTTCTTATTTTGTCTATCTCTGTGCCTATTTCTCTGTGTTAGGAAAGTCAGCTATGTCTTCTCTTTTGCGGGTAAGGGTCTTATGAAGAAGAGGCCCTGTAATGGCCTGCTGTGTAGTATCGCCTGTTCCCTAGATCCTTGAACTTAAGGGAGTATCTCCAGTGTGTGCTGCGTGTGCTCTGCTGTTGGGTTGATCACTTTATCCTTGAGGCCAGTTGTCAGCAGAGGTTCTCTTTGCCTGTTCTGGGCAGCGTTTGGTCCCTGGCTTGAATGTGGTGTTTTTTAAACTAGGTATTCCTTAGTCTGCTTGTGAAATAAGACCTGTAGCCTCTGTGACAAGAACTGAGGCCATGTGGAACTCCTCGGTCAGGAGATGGGTTGTGGGCAGGAGTTTGTGCTGGTCTCTGAGGGAGGGGGTCCATGGTGCTGGGGCAAGGGTGAATGGAAACGGCAGATCCACTGGAGCTTTGGAGATGCAGGGCTTGGTATAAGCCAGTTAGATAGTAAGTGTAGGGGCTGTGCTGGTTCTGGCAGGTGGTTTTGTGCTTATGCTAAAGGACAGGAAGAAAGTGGTGCCTATTAGTTTCTTTGTTCCCAGAGGGAACAATCTCATAACCATGACCTGAGCCTAAATCAAGAGTCAGATGCTTGATTCAGATTCTCTCTGTGAATGCTGCCTCTGGGACATGCTAAGAGATGAGCAAATATCCTCCCCACTGTGTACCCCACATGCTGTTTAGATCACTGTTTCCAGTCTGTATATTCACAGGCCCTTTGCTCTGCCTTCTCTCCAAGAGCAGCCCCAGTGCCCTCTGGGCTCTATCTGAGTCAAGCCCACTGACCTTTAGCACTCCAGGTTAAGCCCAGGTTGCAGGAACTGATGAAATTTTGCCGCTATACCTTTCCAAGCCAATTGCTATGGGCTTCATCATCCCCTTGTGGGCTTCCTTGTATGCTAGTCTTTTCTACAACAGCAGCTCCCTCCCCACAACAGCAGCCATGATCTGTTTCTCTTCCTAATCACATGTCTACACTTTATCTCTTCTTTACTATGGCCTTTTCTCTACCTTTAGTTGTGGAGTTTCTGCCAGTGTTCAGCTCAAGTTCTGAGGGTATTTAGGATGATTTGATAGGTATCTACTTGTGTTCATGGGATGAGGTGAGCCTAGGGTCCTTTTATTCCAACACCATCTTCCAAATGCCTCTGATAGTCACTTTGATATATATAATCTGCCTACAAAAACAGATAGGCAATTACCTGATAAGGCAGCATGATAAGTACTTGATTTGATTTAAAAATCTACATTAAGGAAAATTATGGTTTTATTACTGATTATGACAAAATAATATTTTTAATATTGAATGGATTAAGTGGATTTTAGAAGAAGGAGTTGTTATTTTGGCTCAGGACATTTAAAATGGCCAAGAGACATGGGCATTTGGGTGACTCAGTTGGTTAAGCATCTGACTCTTGATTTAGGCTCAGATCATGATCTCATAGTTATGAGATTGAGCCCCATGTTGGACTCCATGCTAAGCATGGAGCCTTATTGGGATATTCTCTCTCTCTCTCTCTTTTCCCTTCCTAAGTCTGTCTCTCTCTCTCTCTCAAAATAAATAAACATTGAGAAAATAATAAAAAAAATGTCCAAGAGATAGTGTAACTGGAATAGTATTATATATTGTGAAGGAATTTCTATGTTAGTGAGACAAAAATGCTAGTAAGAAAAGGGAGGATTTGGGTGTGCCTGGGTGGCTTAGTCATTTAAGTGTCTAACTTTGGCTCAGGTCATGATCTCACAGTGAATTCAAGCTTTGCTTTGAGCTCTCTGCTGTCAGCCCAGGGTCCACTTTGGATCCTCTCTCCCCCTCTGTCTCTGCCCCTCCCCCATTGTCATCTCTCTCTCTCTCCCTGTCTCACTCTCACAATAAATAAACTTAAAACATACTTTATCAAAAAAGGGAGTCTATTGATATACATGTAAGGATTTATATTTTAAAGTGTTAATATATACCCCATACTATAATCCTTATTTATTACTCATAAATGGTATGGATACTCCTCTACCATTCATGATTGGAATGTCTCTACCATGAGCCATGAAGAGAAACAAAAGCAAAAGTGCTAAGGCAATGTAAATAGAATTATGCTTTATCTACTTCCTTAGCCTTCACATGAATGTGCTTCAGTGATCTATTTTCTGTAGATTCCTGTGTATTTCAAGAGAAAAACTTCTATGGCATGGTTACAGAGTTATATTTCAAACAACAAAGGATGGACAAGATACTTTACAAAACAGAAACCTACAGAAGATGTGTGTTTCAGTACAGTTATATAGATTTGTCCTGACTCAGGAAAACAAAGCCTACACAGCCAAGTAGAGCACGTTCAGTCATAGAAACCTCCTGCTATATATTTTCTTGTGTATTTTATGCTTTAAGGCCGTTGTGTTTATATTATTTTTAATATTGCATCTTACAGGCACTTAGAATTGATTGTAACTTGTTTAAAACTACATAGTTACTTGCTAGAATACTCTAGAAATACATTGAATAATTAGGAAGAGAAGCATTGGATATGCTAATATATTCTACTCTGTGCTAGGTACCATGGAAAATGAAATACAAATATGCACTGGTCCCTAAACATAAGCATCATGTAATGGTTAAATACTTGAATAAATAATCAGTAGTATGGATTGTCATATAGTAAACACCCACTTGAAATTCTAATGGTCACTCAACGTATCCTAATCTGAGCTTTTATTTCCTTTTCCCTCCCAACCCTGATATGATCCATCCACAACCTTCTCCACCTCAGTTAAAGATAATCCTTTTCTTTTAGTTGTCAGGTTATAGTACTTGAAGTCATTCTTAATTATTCTCTTGCTCTCATACTCCTCATCCACTCCTTTAGTAAATTATGGTTACCTTGCTTTTAAAATATATTCATCATCTTTTCACTACCTATACTCCTACCAGCAGTTTGGACCTACCATCGTCTTTCTTCTAAACATCTGCAATAGCCTCCTAGCTGGCTCCTTGTGTTTAACCTTGGTCCCCTATTTATCTTGAACTTTATTGTCATACATGAAGCAGCCAGAATGAATATTTTAAAACCTAACTTAGCATATGTCACTCAAAACTGACCAAAACACCACATTAAATGGCTCTCCATTTCATTAACAGTAAAGCCAGAATCTTTCCATAGTCTACAAGGAACTACAAAGCCTGCCGTCACCAGCTGTATATTTCTTCTTCTTCTACTTTGCACCTTGTTTCCCTAACTCTTGATGCCCCTCTAGTATTCCAGGCCCATGCTGGCCCTACTGACGTTGCTCTAATCTTGTGCCTGCAGCTGCTTTTCCCCAGATATGTGCTTGGTGCCGTCTCTTCAAGCTGTTCCCAATTTTCACTTTCTCAGGTAGGTTTTTCTTAACTACTCTAATATTACAGTCTGTGCCCTTTACCTCTTTTCACATCATTATAACTTTCATCTCTAACCCCTTTTACCATGCTCTACTCTTATTCTTTATACTTGCTGTAGTTTTTTTCAACGTTGATTTTTTCTTTTGTTCTTTTGTAATATCAATTTCTTCTTTAATTCATCTCTTTTGTCTCATACTCTATCCCAGGCAGATAATAGAAGCTGGAAATCTCTAGCTGGAATGTCACTAGTCAAAGCAATGAGCTTCATTAATCCCCCCACCCCCCATAGTAAATAACTATAGGTTACATCTGTAGTGAGGCCTAAGATCACCCACCCTTCAGCCTGGTTAAGGGAAGAGCAAATCAAGCACCCATGGTGGTCTCCCCAAAGTGAAAAGACAGAGTGACTAAGGTGACTGGAATTTGTGGAACAGAATACTAGAAAGTAGGGAGCTACACAGAAGAGTTCCCATAACCACTTAATGTAATTACTAAGGAGATATAGTGAACAATTCTATTAACCTTTGCTCTTCCCTGACCAATAAAATTCCTGCCTTATTCTCTTACAGAATTGTCTCTCCTGTAAATCATCACAAATACTTTGTATTGTAGGTACTTATCTATGCTTTGCTTTTACCTTCTTTGTATTCTGTAAACTTTTGGAAGGAAGGTGGTCATGCATAGCTTTGTATCCCCAGCAACAATCAATAAATATTTGTTGAATAAAAAAATTGATAAAATGTCTAGCATTTGGATGTAGAGGCTGTTCATCTTATGTCTTTAAAATAAATGGGATAACAAACACTGCTATTATGAACACATTTATTAACTATGCTCTAACTTTTGGTAACACAGTTAATTGTCATGTTTTTATCCTTGAAAAATTTTAACATATATTTAAAACCTAATTGCCATTACATGTACTCTTTAACAGTGAAAAGCTGCTACTAGATAGAATCTTTATACCTAATTTTAAAATAAAACTGCTTATGAGATATATGGTTTTTAAGGGTTTAAAAAAAAAAGGCTAGTTCTGGTGGGACACATGGATGGCTAGGTTGGTTAAGCATCTGACTCTTGGTTTTGGCCGAGGTCATGATCTCACAGTTTTGTGGGTTTGAGCCCCACCTTGGGCTCTGCACTGACAGTGTAGAGCCTGCTTGGGATTCTCTGTCTCCCTCTCTGCCTCTGCACCACTTGTGCTGTCTCTGTCTCTCTCAAAAGAAACAAACTTAAAAAAAGAAAGCTAGTTCTCGGTCTCACCCTCATAAAAATGTAAGCTTATGAATTTTATCCAATTACCAATATATGATAAAGAAGTAAAAATTATTAACAAATTGAGTTTTTAGTTTTAAATAAGAACTATCCAAATTAGCTAACTTGTAGCAGCATTTCCTTTAGCATTTATCTATAAAATATGGTGATTACATAGGCAGGCTGTAACCCCTTATCTATTATCTTCCCTTAGTACTCTCTAGAAATGGAACATGATGAGTGGCATAAGCCTATAAAATGTATCTTAAAACTCTCCAAAGTTTCTTTATGAAAGCCCACATTATGTTCTAAAACTCTAACATTTCTGACTATTTTACTTTATAGAGATCTAAGATTAAGAAATAGGAACAAAATATTTCTCAGGTATAAATTATAGCCTACTAACTCTTAAAAATCTTTTTCAAATGGATTCAGCCTAATGCCAATTTAGTTATGATGTTCCAATTCAGATTTAAAGTTTCATTATCTTCTCAGCCTAATCCACACTATTTTTTACATCATGATCTTTAAGAAATGTGTTGCTTTATCTTTAGCTAATGACTGAATTGATGGATTTTATTTATAAATTGGTAGCATCATTAAAACAAGATTATATTTAACACATTTTTCCTAATTACTTCTAATTCTAAATTTGAAATTAATGAGGCTTATTTTTAGATTTAAGATGATATATGTGATTGTCTTAATTAACCAAAAATCCTACATTTATTATTAAACAAAAGAGGGGAAGCTTTTAACCACTTTTATCCCTTATAATAATTCATTAAAGTATAAACAAGACATACTGTTTTGAGTCAATAATATCTTGTCTAAAATATTATTCATTGTACTTAAATATGTCTTTATTGCTACTATTTTTTAAATCACTGTTAACTTTCCAAAACATGGTTGTGAATAGGCTAAATAATGCTCTCCCCCAAAATAAGCTCATGCCCTAATCCTTAGAACCTGTGAATATTACCATATAAGTAAAATATGGGATTAAGTTATGGATCTTGAGATGGGGAGATTATCTTGGTTTATTCAAGTAGACCCTAAATGCAATCACAAATGTCTTCATAAGAGGGAGGCAGGAGATTTGACACAGACAAGAGAAGTCAATGTGACCATGGAAGCTGAGAGTGTAGTTACAAGGCCACCAGCTAAGGAATGATAGAAGCAGCAAAGGACAGATTGTTCCCTAGAGCCTTCACAGGGAGTATGGCTTGGCCAACTTCATGATTTTGGCCCAGTGAAACTGATATTAGACTTCTGGCCTTCAAAAACATGGGAGAATAAATGTATGTTTGTGATAATTTGTTACAACAGCTTCAGGAAACCAACAGAATATTAATAATTAGTCTTTAACAAGAGGAGAAAATGAGATGTTTAGAATCAGGTGACGGAACTCTTCTGTAAATTTTTGTATTTAGGAAAATTAAAGACACACAAACATTTGGAGTAAGTCCTTATATTTTTTTCCAGTTCTAGAACCTCATATGTATTCTGTTGTTCTTAGAAAAAGGATAGCAAGAGACTTTAAGGTGCAGAATTCCTAGGGCCTTTCATATACCCTTTTGAAAACTCAATTACTTTATTCTCTTGGAGGAACAGTGAATCTGGGCAGTTAGCCTCCATTTCCCTATCTCTGTTTTCCACGTTTATGATTTCCTTTTAGTTGGGTGCAAAGCTTGAGTTAAGGATAAGCAAAAGAGCACTAAAAAAGATCCCATCTCAGCCAACAACTTAAGTTATGGTTAAAAATACAAAAGCGGGAAAGGTAAATGCCAGGAAAAGAGGGTTCCCCAAAGAGAAGAGGTTTGTAGAAAAGTTCTCTGGACTGGTATTTTCTCAGATGTAGGGAAGTGAACATTAGCCTGCGACGGAAGGAAAGGATATTCCTGAACTTTCTCATGCTCTGTTTCACTACTACTATCAATTTCTACCATCTGAAATCTAGTGATTAGATTTGTCTCAGGTCCTTTAAAGTTGCAAGAAAGGAGAATACAGTCACAAAACAACAGATGGAAAGGGCTTATTAAGTTCACACGAGAAAAAGAATTCCAGAAAGCTAAGTATCTGGTTAGGTCTGTACTTTAATAAGTTACAACTGCATTTTTATTTAAAGCAGCCAGAATTTAAGACCACTATTGAGAGCCATAATTAATGTTGATATGTTTTTGATAGGGAGGAGAAATTTCCCCCAACTCTATTGGCTTTAAAATAGGTTGTGAGGAAGGAAGCTGTGTAGAAATATTTGGTAATTGCATCTTCCTGGAGTAAACATGGTATTTATGGTAGCTGGTGTCCCAAGCATTTCTATTTTCTTGATTTAATTACTTTAGATTCACAGTGCTTCTGCCACTCCAGCAACAGAACTTCATACACCTTCCCTGTAAATATCAGTTGCATTTTATAGAATCTATTAGGTTTTATTTTTTTAATTCTCTTCTGATATTTGTATTTTTTTTTAACGTTTATTTATTTTTGAGACAGAGAGAGACAGAGCATGAATGGGGGAGGGTCAGAGAGAGGGAGACACAGAATCTGAAACAGGCTCCAGGCTCTGAGCTGTCAGCACAGAGCCCGACTCGGGGCTCGAACTCACGGACCGCGAGATCATGACCTGAGCCGAGGTCGGCTGCTTAACCGACTGAGCCACCCAGGTGCCCCTGATATTTGTACTTTTTAAATAAGTTTATTATTTTGAGAGAGGGAGGGAGAGAATGAGCAAGTGTGGGAGCAGGGGAGGGACAGAGACAGAGGAAGAAAGAATCCCAAGCAGGCTCTGTACTGGCAGCACAGAGCTGGATGCAAGGCTCAAACTCATGAACCAAGAGATCATGATTGGAGCTGAAGCCAAGAGTTGGATGCGTAACCGACTGAGCCACCCAGGCACCCCTGATTTTTGTACTTTGTGACTTACTGATTAGGCTTCTGCTCTTTCTCTTAATGTTATTTTTCTGTTTTTCTTACATAGCATTTCTTCAAGCTCGCTAATTTTTTCTAAAAAAGTTTTGCAATCACTTCACTCAACCTTGGGCCTTATGCATAAAGAAGTTGGCAAATTCCAATCTGCATTATGTTTTAACCTAGGTACAGGAAATGAGTAGATGCATTACATACATATAACAATAGAATTAATTTGTACTCAGTTTGTCTTTTTTAAATTACCATACAATAATCATGCTAAATAGTATCAGTGATAAAATATTTTCCCTTACTGGGACACATGGCTTCCACTGCTTCCCTTCATTTGATACACCAAGCAGATAGTGCTCATCTTTTGCAAATGTTTATATGAATGATATCTTTGGTGAATTTTTTCTTACTAACTTTATTTCTCAAAAAAAATAATTTATATATGATAAAATACTCTTTAGTGTACAGCTTGATGTGTTCTGACAATTTAACCCCTGCAACCAGCATCTCAATCAAAACATAGAACATACCCAATAATATTCCTCTAGTTTAATTCCAATGAATTTGAAGACACTCCCCCAAACCATCAGAAGCAACTCCTTCCTGGTTTTATCAGTATCAGTTACTTTTTCCTATTCTCAGCCATCATTGAAATGGAATGGGCTAGCAACATTTGCTCACAGTAACATTTAAAAAACTTAATTTGTTTTATTTTTTTTTTTTAGTAATTTTATAATTTCCTTTATGTAGTTTCAATACATTCATAGATACTTATGCCTAGTTAACATTTGGATTTTGGAGCTGTGGTGAATATAATTTTTAAAGTTTTACTTTGTACATTACATTTTTTCAGAAAACTTAGTTCACTATTTTACTCATTAAACTAATTTTTAATTAGTCCTTTTATATTTCTATATTGACAATTTGTATATCATTTAAACAGTGATGTTTCTTTCCTTATGTTTTCCTTTTTAGTTTCTTTGTGAGTCAGAATTTTAGGATGAAAATATTAAAGTCCAAGCTTTTTATAAGCAAATGAACTTTCATATAAAAAAATTAGTAGTATCAGAGTCAATAATGAAAGTAATTTGTAGTCTGTGTAATACTAGAACTTCAGTTTTTAGGTTTTTTTTTTCCCATAGCACTTGTACAAAACAATCAGAAATAAAAACAACTCACACACACATCTGAGATATATTTTTGCTGTATGTCCATTCCTGGTCTTATAAGATAAAAAGAATACATTCAAAGTCATCAATGCCTAATCTATTTTTGTTAGTCCATTTATATTTAGATTAGTTTTTTGTTTGCTTTTGTTTTAAATTTGTCCCTTAACCTGTCCCTAGATGGATAAAGAATATTTTTATTAAAATTATTTACAAAGTATTTCTTTTGTGGGGCCCCTGGGTGGCTCAGTCGGTTAAGCATCTGACTTTGGCTCAGATCATGATCTCACGGTTTGTGAATTCGAGCCCCGTGTCCGGCTCTGTGCTGACAGTTCAGAGCCTGGAGCCTGCTTCAGATTCTGTGTCTTCCCTGCCTCTTTCTGCCCCTCCCCTGCTCATGCTCTCTCTTTCTCTCCCAAAAATAAACATTAAAAAAAAGTTAAAAAAAAAAAGTATTTCTAAGTCCCAGTATCAATTTTATTTCTTTTCTACACATTTTTCTCATGTAAATATATCACAAAAGGCTGAAAATGATAGTTTTCAACTCCTTAGAAATACTTGCCAGTAAAAAAAAAAAAGTACAAAGGTTTATATTTTTAAAAACTAACATTTTTTTCTTTTTTTTTTGAGAGACAGCGAGGGAGGGGCAAACGGAAACAAAGAGAATCTCAAGCAGGGAGTCTGACAGGGGGCTCTGTCTCACAAACAATGAGATCATGACCTGAGCTGAAATCAAGAGTTAGATGCTTAACTTCTTGAGCTACCCTAAAAATTAACATCTTGAGCCAAGTGTTATTTTTGAGAGAGAGAGAGAGAGAGAGAGACAGACAGACAGAGACAGAGACAGAGAGAAAGCAGGGGAGGGGCAGAGAGAGAGGGAGACACAGAATCCAAAGCAGGTTCCAGGCTCTGAACTGTCAGCACAGAGCCTGACGTGGGGCTCCAACTCAGGAACCATGAGTTCATGACCTGAGCTGAAGTCTGAAGCTTAACTGAGCCACCCAGGTGTCCCTTTAAACTGTATTTTTTATTCTTTGTTGTGTTAATGTGCTGTGTCACATTTATGGATTTGTGAATGTTAAACCATCCTCGCTTCCCCAAAATAAATCCCACTTGATCATAGTGAGTGATCCTTTTAATGTATTGTTGAATGTGGTTTGCTAATATTTTGTTGAGGATTTTTGCATCTATGTTCATCAGTGTATTGGCCTTTTCTGTGGTGTTTTTGTGGGGGTTTTGCTACCAAGGTAAGGCTGGCCTCACAGAACATATTTGGAACCTTAATTTCCTCATGTATCTTTTGGAATAGTTTGAGGAGAATAAGTATTAACTGTTTTTTAAATGTTTGATAGAATTCATTTGTGAATCTAGCTTGTCCTGGACTTTGTTTTTGGTAGTTTTCTGATTATCAATTCAATTTCATTGCTAGTAATTAGTCTGTTCAGATTTCTGTTTTTCCCGATTCAGTGTTGAAGTATTGTACGTTTCTAGGAATTTATCTACTAAATACTATCTCATTATAGGATACTAGTGGTGTTCTCCAAAAGAATTTGTATCAAATTTTCTTAGTATTACTATGATTAGGATTTCAAGATTTGCATAAAAGTGGAACCAACAACCCGTTCATGCTCTCTCTCTCTGTCTCAAAAATAAATAAACGTTAAAAAAAATAAAATAAAAAAAAAAGTGGAACCAACAAGATGCCTGTCTGTCCAGTTGTATGTCTTCATACTTTATTTCATGCCTAAAATATTCTTAGTAGTTACTATTTCTGTATAATTTAAGGCAGTAGCATAAAGTAGTTAAGATTCATGGAAAGTATATTCACCTAACACTCAGGTGACATATTGCCTGATTTCTAGCCCCCTTCTAAAAATTGCCGTTGTTTAGAAAATAATATTTAGGATTAACTCCAGATCTAACATTTAAATAAAATTGACCAGTACTTATTAATGGAAAAAAGATTTTGATCAAAGTTTTTCTATAATAGAGAATAAAGAAATAGAGATATTATATGAAATTTGATGGATTATAAAATATTTTTACTGTAAATAAATTTCTTCACTTTCAAAAGAAAAGTCATGGAAAAAGCAAACAACGATAGGCAATTTAAGGTACGTTAGGCATTCTCTAGGGAGTAACATAAAGTCGTTGCTTATTCACTCTTGCCTATTAAATTGTCTGAAGCTGTCTTTCTTTACAATGAGACTCAATAGTGTGAATGATGCTCCTGAAGAAAGTCAACATACAGAGCTATGCATATAATATGAAGATGCATTTCAAACACTGGTAACTATTATATTTTAGTAAGATCTTCTGCACTTATTTTTAAAGATTTTTTTATGATTTAGTTAACTAGTGCATGCTATTTTCCAGATAAACCAAATATTTATTTCCCGCAACATTCAAGCTAGATGAGATTTTCCTAAACTTGCATAAGGCACATGATTTTCAAATATAACCTAACTAGAAAATATTTCCAAACCTAGTTTTCCTTTCTTCCTAGGCTGCCTGGTAAATTGCAGAATTCAGAGATTTGAATAGGCTGTACTGTCTAAGCACAGATACCATAGCAAAAGGGCACACAATCTATTTTAAGTTAATTTTAAATATGGGTAAAGTATACCTTGTGTGGTAAAGATTTCTAAACTGGCTTGCTTTATTCAGCTCCTGTGACTTGTTCATTTCACAGCAGTGACCACCCACTAACTAAATCCATAATTATCTTTGCTGCATTAATAAAGACACTGGGAAAATTATCACATTAGGCTGTCTCTGCAAGAGGAGAAAAATTCTTCTTTCCATTCTTCAGCATTAGCTATTTGGAGTTATAAAGGGAAATTTACTGGTACTTTGATGATCAACTTTAAGTCCACTGAAGATAGTTACAAAGGTAACAGCAGTGACATCATCTAGTTTGTGCCCAAATCATGTACAAGTAATGTGCAAACTAACAGTGAGGCCCAAGATCCCTGTATGCATTTTGATATACTGCCCACACTTCAATTAGTTACTTAAAAGTTGTATTTACTACTCTGTTGGCTAAATGGGATTCTAGAAGGAGATAAAATTATTGCATCTTTTGAAACTCAAGGGCATATCACAGAGGGCATGCTATATGTATTTTTCTTGTTCAAGATTTATTCTTTTTTAAAAAAAATGTTGATATATAATTGAAATATAGTGTAAGTTTAAGATGTATGTGTTCATTTGATACATATGTATTGCAGAATGATTACTACTGTAATATTAGCTAACATGCTCCTCATGTCACATAATTACTTTGTGTGTATGATAAGAACATCTAAGGGCTCTCTTAGCAACTTTTTAGCACTATAGAGTAAAAATGCTTTACATTAAATCCCAGAACTTATTTATTTTATAACTAGAAGTTTGTACCCTCTGACCAACATCTCCCTTCCCCTGCCAAACCACCCAGTTTCTGGTAACCACCACTCTGTTTCTAGGAATTAGGGTTTTTTAGATTCTACGTGTAAGTGACACCACACTCTATTTGTCTTTGTCTGGTTTATTTCCCTTAGCTTAAGGCTCTCCAGATTAACCCATGTGGTTGCAAATGACAGAATCGCCTTCTTTTATAAGGCTGAATAATAATCCTTTGTGTGTGTGTGTGGATAGAGATAGATATGTATCCATACCCCATTTTCTTTATGCATTCATCGATCAGGGGACACTTAGGTTGTATCCATACTTTGCCTATTGAATAATACTGCAATGGATATAGAAGTATAGTTAACTCTTTGATCTAATGATTCCGTTAACTTTGGGTATCTACACAGAGGTAGGGTTGCTAAATCATACTATTGGTAATTCTATTTGTAATTTAAGGAACTTAAATACATTTTTTCCATAATGGATGTACTGATTTATTTTCCCACCAACAGTGCACAAGGGTTACTTTTTTCTTTACATTCTCATCAACAGGTACTCTCTTTCTTTTCCACCATAGTCATTTTAACTGGTGTGAGGAGATATCTCATTTTGGTTTTGATTTTCTTTTTCCTGATGCTTACTAACATTCAACACATTTTCATATACTTGTTGGCCATTTGTATGTTTTCTTTGAAAAATGTCAATTTAGGTGTTTTGCTCATTTTTAATTGGGTCATATTTTTGCTATTGAATTGTAGGAGCTGTTTATATATTTTGGATATTAGCCCCTTATCAGATGTGATTTGCAAATATTTTCTCCCATTCTGTAGGTTGCCTTTTCATTTTGTTTTTTGTTTTGATGTATCCTTGTTTAGTTTTGCTTTTGTTGTTTGTGCTGTAGGTGTTGTGTACAAAAAATTATGGTCAAGCAATGTCAAGGGTATTTTCTGTATTTCCTATAATTTCTTCTAGGTTTTTTAGGTTTTCAGTTTTTATGTTAAAAGCCTTAATTCATTTTTAACTTATTTTTTAAGGGTCTGAAAGTGATTATCCACTTTTCCCCACCATTAATGAACAGACTATCCTTTCCCATTGAGTATTCTTGATTCCTTTGTCAATTATTAATCATATATGTGAGAGTTTATTTCTGGACTCTCCATTTTGTTCTCTTGGTCTTTGTTGTGTATTTTTATGCCAGAACCATACTATGTTGACTACTAAAGGTTTGCAGTATGGTTTGAAAACAAGAAGTATGATGCCTCTAATTTTGCTTTTCTTTATTAAGGCTTCTTTGGGAATTGGAGTATTTTAGATTTTTTATATTTCTGTAAAAAATGCCATTGGAGTTTCGAAAAGGATTGCATTGAATATATACAGGTATTGGTGTAGTATGGATGTTTTAACAATATCCTGTCTTCATGGATGAGAGAAATATCTTTCCATCTGTTTATTCCTTCTTCAATTTGTTTCATGAATCTTGTAGTTTTCATTGTATAGAACTTTCAGCTCTTAGGTTAAATTCATTCCTATGTACTTTATTTTTGATGCTGTTGAAAATGATGTTTTTTGTTTTCAGATGTTTTGTTATTGTATAGAAATGAAACTAATTTCTGTTGATTTTTGTATCCTACTTTATTGAATTTAGCTGTTTTTAGAATTTTTTCATGTATGAAGTCTTGAGGGTACTATTCTCTATATAAAATCATATCTGCAAATAAAGACAATTTTACTCTTCCTTTCCTATTTGGATTCTCTGTATTACTTTTTCTTAACCTGATTGCTCTTAGACTTCTGGTACTGTGTTAAACAGGCATGGTGAAAGTGGGTATTCTTGTCTTTTTCCAGATATTAGAGGTAAAGCTTTTAACCTTTCTCTGTTAGGTACAATATTGCTGTGGGTTTATCCTTTATGGCTTTATTGTGTTGGGAGTCTGTTCTGTCTATACCCAAGGTGTTGAGTGTGTGTTTTTTTTTTCCTTCATAAAAGAATGTTGTGTTTTGTTAAATGCCTTTTTGTCATATGTTGATGTGCTCATATAGATAACTTTTACTTGTCCTTCTGTCATTATGGTACATAACATTGACTTGCATATGTTGAAAATTCTTGCATCTCAGGGATATATCCCACTTGATCATGGTGCATTATTCTTTTAATGTTTTCTTGAATTTGGTACCTTTTGAGAGTTTTGTATCTCTATTCATTAGGGATATTGGTCTGTAGTTTTCTTGTAGTGTCCTTATTTGGCTTTGGTGTCAGGTTAATAATGCTGGCCTTGTAAAATGAGTGTGGAGGTATTCTGTCATCTTCTTTTTTTTTTTTTTTTTGGAAGAGTTGGAGAAGAATGTACATTAATTCTTTAAAGATTTGGCAGAATTCACCCATGAAACTATCTGCCTCTGGGTCTTTCTGTATTAGGAGGCTGGTGATAATTGATTCATTTTCATTATTCATTTTTGGTCTGTTAAGATTCTTTATTTCTTGATGGTTAAGTCTTGGTAGGTTGTATGTTTCTAGAAATTTAATTTTCTCTCAGTTATAAAACTTGTTGGGATACAAGTATTTGTAGTAGTCTGTTAGGTTCCTTTATATTTCTGTGTTAACAACTGTAGTAACTCTTTTTTTTTTTTCCAGCAAAAGGTTTGCCAATTCCATTTATCTTTACTATTGTTTTTCTGGTCTCTGTTTCATTTATTTCCATTCTGATCTTTGTTATTTCCTTCCTTCTACTTATTGTAGGTTTACTATTTATTTTTGTAGTCCTTTGATGTATAGACAGGGTGTATCATAATTCATTTGAATTCTTCCTCTTTTCTTCAAGTAGGTATATATTGCTGTAAAGTCCCTCTTAGAACTGCCTTTGCTGCATCTCATAGGTTTTGATATGTTGTGCTTTTATTTCAAAAAATATATGTATTTTAAATTTCCCTTTTGTTTCCTTATCTGACTCACTAGCTGTCAAGAGTATGTTAATTTCAACCTATCTGTGAATTTTCCAGTTTCTCTATTACTGATTTCTAGTTTTATGCCATAGTGGTTGGAAGGATAAGTGGTACTATCTCTGTATACTTAGTGTATGGTTCAAGTCCAACATTATGGTGTTGATTTTCTGTCTGGCAGTTCTATTCATTGATGAAAGTAGGCTATTGAAAGTCGCTTACTATTTCTGTATAGTTGTCTATTTTTTCCCTTTCAGATCAGTTAGTATTTGCTTAATATACTTGGGTGCTCCCATGTTGGGTGCATATGAATTTTCCCAATAAACTGACGTCCTTATCATTATAGAATGACATTGCCTGTCATGTTAATTTTGGCTTAAATTTGTTAATTTTGTCTGATAACAAGGATAGCTACCTTGCTTTCTTTTGGTTTCCACTTTCATGGTGTATCTTTTCTTCATCTCTTCATTTTGAGCCAACAAATGTCTTTAAAGTCAAAGTGAGTCTGTTATAGGCTCTTTTTTTTCCAAGTCTCTCTAGCCACTCTACATCTTTTGGTTGGGGAATTCAATCCATTTACATTTAAAATAATTATTGATTGGTAAGGACTTACTGTTGCCATCATACTAATTGTTTTCTGGCTGTTTTGCAGTCCCTCTTTGATGTCTTCCTTTGTGAATAGTTTTCTGCAGTGGTATGTTTTGATTCCCTTCTCTTTATCTTTGGTGATTCTACTGTAGATTTTTGCTTTGTGATTACTATAAGACTTATATAAAATATCTGATCAATATAGTAATATATTTTACACTGATAACAATTTAACTTTGATTGCATATAAAAACCTTACCCTTTTACTCTCACTTTTCATGTTTTTGATGTCACAATTTCTATTTTTCTATTATGTATCCTTTAACAAATTATAGCAGTAGCTATATTTAGTACTTTTGTCCTTTAAAATTCATACTTAGAAGTTAACACACCACTATATTATATTATTCTCAACCTTATACTCACCTCTATGACTGGTTGTATGTTTTCATATGTTTTCATATTACTAATTAGAATCCATTTATTTCAGCTTGAAGAACTCCTCCCAGCATTTCTTGTAAGGCAGGTTTAGTGCTGATAAACTCCCTCAGCTTTTGTTGATGAGGAAAGTATGATCTCATCTTCATTAATGAAGGACAACTTTCCTGGGTAAAATATTGTTGATCTTTCTTGGGGGACAGAGGCTGGGTTCTTCTGTCTCACCATTTTGTTGGAGATGGTGTGCTACTTATCAAAAAATAATTGTTGAATAAATGAATATTCATATTTAAAGATTTTAATTTACAGAGGAATTTCCTTTTATTATAGCCTCAAACTGCAATTCTTCAAATTTGAAATGATATGAATACATTAACAAATCTGCAATATCACAAAATAAGTTGTGGGTAGCTCAGCCTAGACTCAAGCCAAATACCAACAGAGACATTTTGTGATAATATTTTATTTAGAATGTAATCTAGTATTCGGTGTCTGCAGTCAGAGTTATGCCAAATCAGGTGAAATCTAATTTAGAAAAAAAACACTTGTCTCAAATTTTCAATAAAGAAAAGTTTAATGAAAACTTGTACATATAAATATTTTGTTTCACTATAAAGAATATTATGTGAACTCAGACCGTTTGTCCAATGCAATGATATAAATTATACAACAGAGCTTCTTAAATGGAGGTAAAAAGTACTTAGACCATGGGGAAATAACCCAAAATAGGAGTACTGAGTTTGGCTTACATTTAGTCTGCATTTTTACAAAGAAAATAAAAAATAATTCTGAGACAATGATCTAGATTATTTTTTTAATCTTTATAGAAATGCAGGTTTGGCTGCTTTATTTTTGATTGATAACCCGTGGTAACATACCTGAACTATAGAAGTTTTCTATGTTGTAGCATTTATAGACAGAGACTTAAATGATAAATTCTAGAAGTGTACTGATGGGGTTTGTAATAGTATCTTAATGTATTTATTCCTCCAGTTATGCGACAAACATTTATTAAATGCCCACCACATACAAGAGGCTGAGCAAGGGCAATTTATTCTGCTTAAACAAAAATAACATCAATTTAACTGCTTACCCCTGAACTTTGTTGTAGTTATCTTGGTGGGAGCAACTCGAATCCCTTTGTTCTCCACAAGAAAAATTCAAGTCAGACAGTAAACAAAAGTATGGGAAGAAAAGATCAGGAAAGCCCATAAAATTAGAGAAATGTAAAACTGACAACGTAGAGGTAGAAGTCACCAGGGTTAGGCCAGTGCCTTGCAGTACATTGTAGAAATTTAATAGTTAGTTGTTCATATCATTACAAAATCCACAAAAGAGGAAGTTGTATCACTCCACATTCTAGCTAAATGCTTATAGGACTTTCAGAAATTTTTCTAAGTGCTCTCTTCCTCAGTTTCCTTCTACTTGGTAAGTGGATACTGACAATTCTCTCATTTGATTGTTACACAAAATTGACAAAATGAAAATAAAAGCTCTCACCAAGTTCTTGGTACAGATTAAGCATTTATTAAGTGTTTATTCTCTTTTGCTCTTGTGAGAGTTGTGTAATGAAAAAAATCTGTGACATATTCAAGCTTGTGGTACCTGTGGATGTGACTCATTTGAGTGTTCAACCCTGTCATCACCCTCTTTTGGAGTAATTCTAGATTTTAAGGTCTAATTTCACCAAAATCCATATAATTTCAAAATTAAGAGCTGAAAAAAAAAAAAAAAAAACCCTTGTGTTACTGTCAGAAACAGAATGTAAACCTAGCCCTTCTGATTGCAATTTCTATCCTGTACACTAAACATTGTCATCATTTTCATTAGTGAAACCACGGTCTAAAAGTAGGATATTTGAGTGGTTCTTCTCTTAGTCTTTCATGTGTTAGTAACTCTTACAGCCATGATGTCACAACAAGCACAATCAAGGAACTAAGTCATGCTAACCATTTTGTTAACTACATTTCACCAAAGAGGAATTAGTATGATAAAAATTCTAGATTTTCACACGAAGAGAGACTTATCTGAGAGTAAATTTTACTTCTTCTGTAGCTCTTTAAATCAGATGTGAGTGTCAATAGGGTTCTGACTTTTTGACTATCTTTTAAGAGAGGGAAAACAAGCAAAGCATTAACTGATTTTATCTGTTTATAGAGCAGACATCTTCTAATAGAACAGAAGGATTCTTCAGACTTTATGAAAAAGTTTCCCAAGGATAACGATTACCTCTACGAAAGCACTCCCATTTTTCTCCCTTAATAACTGTTTAACATTGAGAAAATGTCTTCATTGGATTAATAGCAATTAAACTCATAGATTAAATAGGACATTTTAAAACATCTTGGTTGTACTTGAAATGCACATAGAAGCATAAGAGACTCTGAGAACAAACTGAGGGTTGATGGCAGGGGTGGGAGGGTGGGGGATGGGTATTGAGGAGGGCACCTTTTGGGATGAGCACTGGGTGTTGTATGGAAACCAATTTGACAATAAACTTCATATATTGAAAAAAAAAAAAAAGAAATGCACAGACACAGTTCTCTTCGTCCAGTCCCTTACATCTTTCCTCCCAGCTTCCAGACCTCATTGTTGACTCTGCTTTTGTGCCATCTAACACAGTAAGTTCTACAATATTCTCCAAACTCAGATGACAGGATAGTAAAAATATTTGGATTCTTCTTCCCAGGTTTACATCTCTTTGCCTTTTAGTGGAGTGTTAGCCTGAGAAACAGCGATTGAGAGTACGGAATTTTTTCTTCCATAGAAGTATGTAGCTTTTAGACAAAAACAAACACGTACCAAAGAACAACAACAAAAACAATTATTTAAGAGTAATATGAATATGTAGGTCAAATAAAGCAATGCTATGATCCTTTATTTAGTTGTATTACAGGGCTTTTAAACACTGAGAGTTGGAAGTTAGTCACCTCATTTGCTAGATGATCTGTGCACCCTGTTCCCTAAATTTCTCATGTACCTTGCTCACAGGAAGGTTCTTTTCATCTGACAGATTTAGAGTGCAGCCTCTTCATTAACACCTATAATAGGTTCACCACTCATCCCTTAATTCACATCAAAGACAAAAGGACTCCTCCCTGTATTCTCAATAAAATGCCTCAGGCATGGTTACCACAGGGTACTTTTCTATTACCAATTCCCATAAGTTCAGATTTTAGCTTTGCTAAAATCATTTGGAAGATGGCCATTTTGATCTCATGTGCTCTATTTTTTACATGCTAGGATTGTGCCTTCTGCTTTTTCTTTTAGACCCATAACTTTATGGCTGGATCTTGACTAAGCCCTTGTTGACAGCTAATCTTGGACTGTTTGCCTTTCTCTAGACCTGAAAGTTGTTTTTTGTTTTTTTTTCCATAGAATGTGGGAATAAGCATGGGTTCTAGAATGAGTACACCCTAGATATTGACTCTCATAGGAACAAAAACTTAGTGCCTTTCTTGTGGTTGAGAATATAGAGCTGTTCAAACTTTTTCTTCTCTGAACAGGTAAACAAAATGGATACAAGAGGCAACTACAGGTTTGATTTCTGGAATGTGTGGTAATATTAGACTTTCCACTATTCTAAAAGCATACAAGCTAGGGCAGAGTGACAAGAGGAATACTTTCCTTGACCCATCTTTAAGATTCCTGGTCAACTTTAACTGCTTCCATTGCAATTCCCTGTGCCACTTAAAGTAGACTCCATAACACCTGTAAAAGAAGAGTCATGACTACTTAAAATTATGATGCCTGGCTCCTGTTAGCCCCCTCATTACTTTTACTTCTAGTGATCCTGGCTAATTGACTAGGAGGGAACTTCTTTCCTTGGCTTAATAACATAACATTTTTGAAACAGGAGTACGATGCTTTAGAAACTGTGGGTGAATTAAGCAGAAAACTTTCTGGAGGGCACATGCCCAGAAATGTTACATGCTTATTATACATTTGATAGCCACATAAGAAAAATAACAAAATACAGCAATTGTATGCCAGATGTCACAAGGCATTATGTGATTAAGCCTCCAATTAAGGCAAAATTCTGGTTAGCTTTCATGTGTACAAAAGTATAGCTACTTCTCAACGTGTTAACTTATGACTTTGCTCATTGCAAGTCCAAGCATAAGCACTCCCGGCCTGGTCATAGAATGTACTGTCTGCTCTTATCACACATTTTATTTAGACACATTCTATTTATAGGATATGTTGAAATATATGGTTCATCCATTTGGGGTTAGCTACTCATATGACCTGTACTTTTTCAAGTCAGTCTCTAGAATAACATATACTTAGCCTGCTGAAAGGCCATGTTTCCTAAGGTGCAGTTTAATATTTAAAATGTGGTCTTTATCCAAGAGCACTTTAAAGAGTCCCCACAGAAAACCCATTACTGCATTAGCTGTAGCATGTTTTTCAGGAAAAAGCTATTGGTGATATTCCCCAGTTTCAACTTCCTGAGGTTCCACAAAACAAAATTATTTTAGAGACTGATGTCACAAATAGCTTGGTTTTCACTGAGAATCATGTGTTACTTTCCACTATTAATATGACTGACCCCATCTTCCTCTACTTGTTGCTGTAAGGAAGGTAAGCACAAAATTTGAAACCTAAATCAGTCAGCAAATTACTTCAAATGTTATCTAAAATGAAGTCTGGTAAAAAAGATGAGGAAAGGTATACAAAACAAATGGCGGAAGAAGAAAGAAAAAGAAGAGTATATGTTTTTCTGTTTTGACTACTAATACTTCTGACATTAATTGCTCAAAATGAATTCTAGAAATACTTCTAGTCCAGTGTATTGTTCCTCTGAATAGAAATTAATTAATTTGCCTTCTTGTACCTAATTTACACACTAAATAATTATAAATGCCACTAGAAATAACCATTCAAAAATCAAAGCAAATTGTAAATTAATATTGGCATGGAAACATGTACTGCTGAGCATATAGGTCAATAGTGATAAATGGCTCCAACTGAGAATTGATATGGAAAATGGTAAATAATTATCAGATTGGAAAAATACAAGATAATCACTGATTAGATTTCTCTCTTTCACAGCAATCTCTAGGTGATTTAAATAGCAGTTCCATTTACTAACAACAGATTATCTGCGAAAGAAGGAAAAAAACTCAACTCTTACAGCTCAATAGCAAAGGCCAAATAATCCAGCTTAGAAATGGGCAAAGGACCTGAATAGACACTTTCCCAGAGAAAATATTCAAAAGGCTAACAGGTACAGAAAAAACGTTTAATTAGTTAAACATCACAAATTATTAGGGAAAGAGAAACCAAAACCACAGTGATATATAAACTCACAATTGTTAGCTATTCTCACAGTCATGGGTTTTATTCTGTCATCAAAAAACAATAGGTAAGACATACTGATGAGGACATGCAGAAAAGGGAACTTGTGCACTGTTAGTGGGAATGTAGACTGGTATAGCCACTACCATTTGATCCAGCAATCCCACTATCTAAATAATTTGTAACATACATATACACGTGTGTATATATACATGCATAAGTGTATATACATACATAGGAATGGTATTTAACTATAAAAAGAGAAGGAAAATCTTTCCATTTATGACAACAGGGATGGACTTTGGGGGCATTATGCCAAGTAAATGAAATAAGTCAGAGAAAGCCAAAACCTGCATGAACTAACTTCTAGAATCTGGGAAAAAAACAAACAAAAAACATTGAAGTTTGATTGCCAGAGGCAATGAGTGGGAGTGAGAAAATTAAGTTAGGTGGTCAAAAGGTAGAAATAAGTTATAACTTATCAGTTCCAGTTATAAGTAAGTTCTGGAGATGTAACATACAACACAATGACTATAGTTAACAACACTGTATTGTGTATGTGAAAGTTGCTAAGAGGGTAAGTCTTAAGTTCTCATTACATGGCTGGAACAAAATTGGAACTATGTGAAGTGATGGACTTTAATTCTATTGCGGTAATTATTTTGCAGTATTACATATATCAAATCATGATGCTGTATATACCTTAAACTTATACAATGTTATATGTCAATCATAGCTCATGAACATTTAAATGATTTTCTTATGATGTTTCATTATCATATTCTTACAGAGTTGAGCTATAAGGAAAGTAAAGAGAACAAATTCTTATTTAATGCCTGCAAACAAACACTTTTGGTTACTATTTAGCAAAGTGGGTAAATTAAGGTTACACAGCTAAATGACAGAGACAGGATTCAAACACAAGTTATATAACTAAAAATTTTTACACTTTTCTGCCTTATGTCCTGCCCCTCCACCCCCATTATTGAACATTTTTAGTATTCTACCTCTTAGTGAAAATACCAGAAGGTATCTTCACTCACTGACCCAGTATTTTAAAAATGTCCTTTCAATCATTGATTCATTCACTCTTTCAAGAAAGAACTTTTGGTTGTCTGTTAGGTTTTTCTACACTGTGCTTCATATAACTAGTTGCTTGGAATAAAAAATGAAAAAGCTTGTTTCATCATGGCGATATTAGTCACAGCAGTTGGCCTAATTCTGACTTGAGTGATTCCATTTTCACATGCTTAAATCTTTCTTCTCAGGAAGAGAAGTGATTAAACATGACAATTTCATTTTTACTTTTTTGCAGCTAAGCTTCTGTTGTGCACCCTCTTAGAAATATATATACTTCAGAGAAGATGAATGGATATTTGTAGGTACTCAAATATTAAACAACAATTTCATAAGCTACTTTAGGATTTAATATGGGGACTTGGAGCTCCCTTTGGTTCTCAGGAATGGTTAGTTAAAAAGAAACAAAACTTTTTCATGTTAAAGTAAAACTCTAAATGCTTTCTACTTGGACTATATTGATACCTAAATTTATTTGTGACTAAGCTTTTATGGGATTTAAGGGAGTTCACCAGACTGTTATATATAACATTTAGCTGATTTTAGTGGTGTAAAAAAAAAATATGTAGAATAAATTGATGCTTCCTTTTCTGTAATTACTAAATACAATCTAATAAATTCTTCTGGGTTATCGTTTCTTCTGAAGACAGGCAATTATACCTCTAGACGCATATGCATAAAACATGGGATTTTGAAAGCAACAGCACAAGTGGATAGTTCCATGCATTTACTTAATATGAAAATGAAAATACATACCTTTCAGTAAACAAAAGAAAAACCACATATTGAAGTTCAATTTTTATCAATATTCAATAAAAATTGTCATGAATATTTTGGTTAAAATTGTAGATAAACTGATGCAAGGGAAACAGAAACCCCATAAAAACAAAAATAGGTGACAAAGTATTTACAAAAGCCCCCAAATACAAACGGTGGAGAAAAATTATTACAACCAAAAAGCTTGACAAGAATCACAAAAATGTAACAAATTTTCCTTGGATAGCACAGCAGAATAAATGTACAAGATTTATATTGTTAAGTAATTTAGATTACCATGAAATATTTAAGACAGTCACCACTTTATACTACAGTGAAACAGACTAATATTTGAATTACTCAAGAAAATAATATATGAGCCCAAGATTTCCTGCTCAGCAACACTGATAATCAGCTGAAAGGCATGTGGTTTTTGCTTCCTGCACTGTTCAGTGCATGGCAGATGCCTATACAAATCTTAATTAGGCTGTAAAACCCAAGTCCCTGTAAAATCTCAACACTGACACACAAGGATGTGTCTCCAGAGAAGGGCTCCATAATGAGGAGAAACTTCTGGGAATATAATCAAAATTGAGTAGGACAGAGATAAGAGGTAAATTCTAGATAAAAGTGGAGAGAAACATTAAGCAGGAAATCTCAGAAAGCAAACTGCCACATTTTAAAACAAAGCACACAAACAAGAGTAAAAGGAGATTTGTAAATTTTTAAAAGCTACCCTAAAACATACCACCTTGTGAAAATTCAGAAAGCTCAATGCATGTAAAATGAATAAATACGAAAGTATTAAGGCCAGATACCATACTTGGTTAATATAAGAAAATAAAAAATAGACTAAAGAGTAGAATACACATTCAAAAAAAGTATAAAGCCAGAAACATATTAGAGATTTATGCAAGGCATGAATTAAAAAAAAAAAAAATTTAACGTTTATTTGTTATTGAGAGACAGAGTGTGAGCAGTAGAGGGCAGAGAGAGGGAGACACAGAATCCAAAGCAGGCTCCACACTTGTCAGCATGGTGCCCCCAATGGGGTCCTTGAACTCACAAACTGTGAGATTATGACCTGAGCCAAAACCAAGAGTCAGGTACTTAACAGAGCCACCCAGATGCCCTAAGTCATGAAATTTCTTAAGAATGTTATAGAAGGAGCAAATAAATGCAAAATAATGCCTTCATAGCCACTGACCACAAACAAGGGGAGAATTTTATAGATTAAAAAAAAGTTAAAATAATTTCAAGGAAATTAGCAGTTATTGAAGGCAAGCAAATAAATTCCAATATATGGATAATGATAGTACCTGAAGAAAACCAGAAGGTAGAAGACATAGAGGATATATTAAAACTGTAATTTAAAAAACTCTTGAAATTTAAAAATGTTTCAAATGTCTCTTTTAAAGAGAAAAAAATACCTAAAACTAATAAACAACTTTGACTATACAAACAGACAACGTACAAGATTTATATGAGAAAGCAAATTAGATCATGAGATATTTAAGATAGCTACACCTTTTGCTGCAGTAAAATTGGCTAACATATTTAAGGTATGCAAGACAAGAAAATGTATGCCAAAGATTTCTACTCAGTAAAACTGATTTTCATTTCTAAAAGCCATAAGCTTATTAATATGCAAGTATTAATTGAATATTGTTCCCATGAGATTTTCTCAAGTTCTCTTCTAGGGTAAGAATTAGACAACGAGAAAAGCCAGAAAGATAACATGAGGACTCGTGGTAAGAATTACACACTTAGTTACTTGCAGAACTAGGATAGAATGTATACCATGTAATGGCTCTATTAGACATGGATTAAATGTAAAAGTTGGGACAGGATGTCGAGAAATTTATGCAAAAAATGTAAAAACTGTTTTCAGTAATCCTAGTGGTATTGATAGGATTCCTAATGTTCTGGATCTGTTCACATGTAATATGCTATAAAGCAAAATGAGCAAACATAAAATATTCTAATTCTGCCACATTCTATATTTTTCAGAAACAAATGTCTGTGTGGAAGAAAGTGGATAAATATAATACGAATATGATATAGAAAAAAATTAAGTGAAAACTCTACATTTAGCTCCATAAGCACTTGTTTTGTTCTTTTACCCTAAAATATCTTTTTATATTGTTTCTCTTTGTATCCCTGTCTTCCACCTATTGGAGATACATATATTTTCAGATGATTTTAGATAAACATATTTATTACATCTACACATATAATCTGAATATATAGTTTTTCTTAAAGTTATCTATAAACTTAACAATAAACATCCATTTTCTTTTCCCCTTAAAAGAATCCAGGACTAATATAGAATTGGCTGATTCCATGTGTGAAAGGAGCCCAGATGAACCTGTCATACCAGATCTCAAGGTACCTCTCAGTGAATATTAAAACTATGTTTGAAGGTACCTATATAAAAAACCATAGAAAAGATCAAAGAACTAACTGGTTCTTTGATAAACATTTACCCAGACTCATCATGACAAAAAGAAGACACAAATAAGAAATGAAAGAGAACAGACACCACAGAAATAACATGGATTATGACACTAATATGAGGAATTTTATGCTTATAAATTAAACACCCTGGAAGAAAAGGATAAACTTCTAGATATATATAATTATCCCAAGGTGAACCCTGAAAAATATTCTGAAAAGACCAAATACTAGTAATGAAAAGGAACTATAATCAAAACACTCCCAATAAACCAGATACATTGACAGATGAATTCTAACAATCAACTAAAGAGTTTGAGAATAGGCATAAAGTATTCAAAAAAGAAGAACAAGAAAAGCATCAAAATATATTTTATGATGCTACATTACCTTGATAGCAAAACCAGACAAAGCAACTACAAAAAAATAAAAGTACAGGTCAATATCTCTAATGAATATAGATGCCAAGTATCCTCCAGAAAATATTAGCAAACCATGTACAACAATATAGTAAATGATTTATTTAGGGTAAGCAAGGATGGTTTAATAATCACAAATCATTATGATATAATACATCAATAAAATAAAGGATAAACACCATATGATCATCTCAATAGAGGGAGAAAAAGCACAAGATTAAGTTCAATATCCATTGATGGTAAAAACTCTCAACAAAGTAGGTTAGAGGGAACATACACATCAACAGAGTAAAGGCCCTATATGACCAAATGATAGTTAATGTCATACTCAATAGTGAAAGGCTGAGAACTTTTCCTCTAAGATCAGCAACAAGACAAAGATGTCTGCTCTCACCACTTGTATTCAACATAGTACTGGAAGTCGTAGCCGTAACAATCAACCAATAAAAACAAGCAAAAGACATTCAAAACTGTCACCATTTTCAGAGAGGCTGATACTGTATATAGAAAATTTTAAAGACTCTGACAAAGAAAAAAGAAACCTATTAGAACTAATAAGTGAAATCAGTAAAAACTTCAGGATACAAAAAATTTAAAGAAATTAATTGCATGTCTATATAGTAATAACAAAGCAGAAAGAGAAGTTAAGACAACAATCCCATTTGCAATTACACCAAAAATAATAAACTGCCTACAAATAAACTTAACCAAGGAGGTGAAAGACCTGCATGCTGAAAACAATGAAGTATTGATGAAATAAACTGAAGATGACAGAAACAAGTAGAAAAATATAGCATGCTAATGGATTGGAAGAATTAATGAACTACTAAAAAAAAAAAAAAAATCCACAGATTCCATGCCCTCACTATCAAAACACCAATAGTATTGTTCATAAAATAAGAATAATAATGAAATTTATGTGGACACAAAAGACACCAAAGACCCCAAGTAATCATCCCATATCTGAAGCTATACTACAAAGCTACAATAATCAAAAGAGTATGGTATTGGCACAAAAGAGACACACAAATTAAGGACACAGCCCAGAAAGAAATGCACCCTTATATATGGTCAGTCTATGACAAAGGCAAGAATATCCAATGGGTAAAAGAGTCTCTTCACTAAATGGTGCTAGGAAAATTAGCTACATGTATAAGAATGAAACCAGACCATACATGAAAATAAACTCAAAATGGACAAAGGCCTAATGTGAGATGTGAAACCATAAAACTTGTCCAAGAGAAATCATTGGCAGAAATCTCTTTGACACTGTCCTTAGACATATTATGGATATATCTCCTCAGGCAAAGAAACAAAAACAAAAATAAACTACTGGGATTATGCCAAAATAAAAACCTCTTGCACACACAGCAAAGGGAATAATCAACAAAATGAAAAGGCACCATACTGAAGGAGAGAAGATATTTGCAAACTACATATGCAATAAGGGATTAATATCTACCATATATAATGAACTTTTACAACTCAACATCAAAACACCCCAAACAATTCAATTTAAAAAGGGCAGAGTATCTGAATAGACATTTTCCAAAGAAGACATACAAATGGTCAAAAGACACATGAAAAGATGGTCAATATCACTAATAAAGATAGCAATGCAAACCAAAACAGTGAGATATCATTTCACACATATCAAAATGGCAAGAATCAAAATCACAAGAAATCACAATGTGGGCAAGGATGTGGAAAAAAAAAAGGAACCCTGTGCTCTATTGATGGGTATATAAAATGATGCAGACACTGTGGAAAACAGTATGGAAGTTCCTCAAAAAATTAAAAATAGAGGGGTGCCTGGGTGGCTCAGTTGATTAAGCATTCAACTCTTGATTTTAGCACAGGTCATGATCACACAAACTGTGAGATGGAACCCAGCATCAGGCTGTGCACTGACAACATGGAGCCTGCTTGGGATTCTCTCTTTCCTCTCTGCCCCTCTTCCTCTTATGCTCTCTCTCTCTCAAAATAAATAAATAAACATTTAAAAAAATATTAAAAATAGACGTATCCTATGATCCAGTATTTCCACTACTGGGTAGTTACCCAAAGAAAACAAAACACTAATGTAAAAGGACATTTGTACCCCTATTTTATTGCAGCATTTTTTACAATAGTCAACCTAAGTGTCCATCAGTAGGTGAATGGATGAAGATGTGGTATATATACACAATAGAATATTACTCAGCCATAAAAAAGAGATCATACCATTTGTAACAAGACAAATGGACCTAGAAGTTATTGTGCTAAGTGAAATAAGAGAAATACCTTATTATTTCACTTATATATGTGGTATATAGATAACGAATGAACAAACAAAAATATAGAAAGAGACCCATAAATACCGAGAATAATTTGGTGGTTGCCTTATGGATGGGGAAAATGGAGATACAGGCTTCTGGGTATAGAATGATTAAGTCATGGGGATACAGTGATAGCAAGAGAATATAGTCAATGATACTGTAATACCATTGTATGGTGACAGATGGTAGCTACACTTGTGAGCATAGCATAACATATAAAGTATAAAAAAAACACAGTAAAAGTTTGGTTTGTGGACACAATTTGTTCCAGAAACATAATTCTAACCCAAAGTACTCGTATATCAAAGCAAATTGCAAGAAACATTGGCTTAGTTGTTATCATGTGACATTCAGCATTATGTACGATTCGTATTGCAAGACAATGGTCATTTATCAAGTTACAATTTATTAGAAATGTTTTCTCATCGTGTGGGACACTCACAGAACAGGTTACTCACAATCCAAGGTTTTACTGTACTTGGGGGGGGGAAAAAAAGGCCGTGTCTGTATAACCAAAAGGACACAGTAGTCAATTTGGGAAAACTACCACTATCCAAAGCTTGGCCATTTAATTGCAATGGGTAGAACCCCATCAAATATGTTTAATTCTGAGTTTGTAATTATATTAAAAAACAAAATTAGGAAGTTTATATTGTGAAATTTACTTATAATATCTACAATCAAAGCTGTTTGAAATATAATGCTGAAAAGTAATGTTACCAATATTGTGACATTGGTCATTCTCGACTCTCCTTCCTCTTAGAATACGATCTAACAACTGTAGACAAGACCTGGTTATGAAAATTCAATAATATGGGGGTGAGGTTGAAGGACCCCCCTGGCACCACAGAATCTGGGAGGAGCAATGAGGTCTATATCAGTCAAACACCTCCCCTGAGCCTCCGGTTGGAAAAAGAGAGCCTAAGGTACCATCTAAGTCCTCTAGCATTGTCTGTTGCTTTTCAGGAGGCCCACTTGGGTCCTGTGTTATGGAGATCCATCTTTGGGGAATGACCACTGGGAATGAGATTATGATGGAGAAGAGGAGTACAGTTTAGAGCACCCAGTTTGGATCAAGGCAGACTAAGCTCTTACCTCAAGAAATACTGCTAGGATTTCTACTTATGTGCTGCTCATCTATAGAGCTAAGATAGTGTCACAGTTTGACCAGAGAACGTGGCAGAACATAGGTCTGCTGGATTTGGGAATCCAAACAAAGAGCCTTGGTGGTCTTGGAGTCTGGTTTGTTTTGCTCCACTCAGGCAGAAAACCTAATCTGTATCTCCACCCACTGTTGAGTACAACCTCTCTAACCAGAGATGCCAGGAATCTGCGTAGTCCATCCTGCAATTCTAATTACAGTGGCACTTGAGAACAGAACCTAGCCAGTGGCCCTATCTGGACACAGAGCTTAGTGGAGTTTTGCCTTGCCAGCCCTGGGTCCTGATCTGTAGCCCTACCTAGGCAAGGAACCTAATTAGTAACTGTTCCCAAAGTTGAATACAGTCTCCAGCTGGGATACCCAGGGAATCCAACCCAAGATCCCAGGAATCTACATCCATCCTGCAACTCAGAATACAACGGCACTTTAGCAGGGACCCTCATGAATGATCCTGCCCAGCTGAGAGATAGGACAGTAGCCCACCACTTCAATGATGTTAATGCACAGCTCTGCTAATTTGATCCACAAATAAGACTCTTGGCAGCCTTGGGGCCTGTATGATGGCCACATCTGTGAAACTAATGCATAGTCCCACTCACTGCTAAATATGACCTTCACCACCTGGACCAAGAAACTAACCAGGGCACACTGGCAACTGTGTAGTTCATCCTATACCCCACTTACAGTGGCACTTGAGTAGAAAGCATACCAAAACCACTTGCCCCTTCAGGCCAGGGAATTTAGTGCAAAATTCTGCTTGATTTGGGTCTCCAAAGGATGAATTCTGTTGGCTGTGGGGCCCATTTGGCAGTCCAGCCAGGGAAAGGAATTTAATTCATAACCCTATGTATTGCTGATAGGAAACCTGCCGACAGAATTCAGGGAACCACACAGCCCATCTTCTAGCCTAAGTTGGGCAAAGAACCAAGCCAGGAGAAAATGGGATGATATATTCAAAATATTGATAGAAAAATAAAAAGTCAGCCAAGAATACTACACCCAGCAAGGCTGTCCTTCAGAAATGAAGAAGAAAATAAACTTTAACAATAAGTGAGAAGTTCATTACTACTAGATCTTCTTTACAAGAAATGCTAAAGAGTTCTTGAAGCAGAAGTAAAGACACTAATGCTAAGCAAAGATAAGTCAGTGAAAGACAAATACCATATGATTTCACTCATGTGGAATGTAAGAAACAAAATCAATGAACATGGGGTGAGAAAAAGGGCAAACCAAGAAGTAAACAACAAACTGATGGTTACTTGAGAGAAGGTGGGCAACTGGGATGGGTTAGATAGGTGATAGGTATTAAGGAAGGGACCTTTTATGATTGGCACTTGGTAATATAAGTGATGAAACACTAAATTCTACACAGTAAAATAACATTACACTGCATATTAACTCACTGGAATCTAAAAAAAATTTTGGAAGAAAAAAACCCCACTAATTAACATCATAAAAATGTGAAGGTGGAGTAAAGCCCATGACGGTCAATATATAGTCTGTATCAAATTCTTTGATATGTTAATGTTGATGCCTAATGCAGTGATCTGTATAACACTGATAAGATCAGATATAAGGGAGAAGAGAAGTAAACAGTGTAAAGTTAAGGAATGCTGTTAAATTATCAGTTTAAAATAAGGTGTTCAAAATTTAGGATAATTTATGTAAACCTCATCGTAATTACAAGGGGAAAAAAGATGTAAGGGTGATACAAGAAACATGATAAAGAAGCCAAAGCATACAGATACCAACAGTCATCAAATTACAAAAGACAGCAGATGAGACGCAACAATGGATTTGCAAAACAGAAAAACAATAAAATATCAATACTACATTCTTTGCTATCGATACTTAAAAAGTTAATGGATTAAATTTTCCAATCAAAATTTTTAAGTGGCTGATGGGATTAAAAATGTAAGATCCAACTGTATTCTACTTAAAAAAAAAAAAAAAAAAAACTCCAGCTTTAAAGGCACAAACTCCAAGTGAAGGGAGGGAGAAAGATATTTCAATCAAATGATAACCAAAAACGCAGAAGTAGTTATACTTATTTTTAGTTTCCACTCTATTTTGTTTGATATAAGAGAGGAAGAAGGTCACTGTATAATAATAAAAGGTTCAATCCATCACAAAGATTTAACAGTTGTAAATATTTATGCACTTAACATTGAAGCAACTAAATATATAAAGCAACAGGAAGCAATAAACAGCAATACGATAACAGTTGGGGAATTTAATATCCCACTTTCAGCAATGGACAGATCATCTAGACAGAGAATGAATAAAAAGCAATAGATTTAAACCACACTATAAACCTAATGGACCTAACTAATGTATATAGTGCATTCTATCCCAAATAGCAGAATACATATTCTTCAAGCCCACACAGAACATTTTCTAGGATAGATCATATATTAGGCTACTAAATAAGGCTTCATAAATGCATAAAGATTGAAATTCTAAGTATCATTTCTTGAAACTAGAAATCAATAACAGGAAGAAAATTTGGAAACAACACTCTCCTGACCAATGAATGGATCACAGAAGAAATTAAAGGGAATTAGGAAACTATCTTGACACAAATGAAAACAACACTCCAAAATGTATGGGATACAGCAAAAACAGTTGGAAGAAAAAATTTATAGCTATAAATGAATACAGAACAATAACAGAAATATCTCAAACAACCCAACTTTCTGACTCATGGAAGTAAAGAAGACCTAAGTCCAAGTTAGGAGATGAAATGAAGTAATAAAAGAGCAGAAAAAGAGGACTTCAAGAACAGGAAAACAATAGTAAAGATTAGAGAAAGGATGCAAATCAACAAGATTATATATGAAAAAAGACCATACAACTGATGCCACAGAAATATAAAGGCTCATAAGAAGTTACTATGAACAACTATCTGGTAACAAACTACACAACCTAAAAGAAATGAATAAATTCTCAGAAACATACAACCTACTAAGATTGAATCAGGAAGAAAGTGAAAATCTGAATAGGACAATTATTAAGATTTTCAGTTATCACAAACCTCCCAACACTGAAAAGCCCAGGAACAGATGGTTTTACTGGTTAATTCTACCAAACATTTAAAGAAGTATTAGTACCAATCTTTCTCAAACTCTTTCAGATAATTGAAGAAAAGGCAGTATTTTTAAACTCATTTTACAAGACCAACATTATCCTGAGAAGAGAGGTGGAAGAACAAGAGGGGGAGGGAGAGACCACATACATACAGATGCAAAAATTCTAAATAAAATACTAGGAAACTGAAATCATATTAAAAGAATTGTATACCCTGTTCAAGTGGGATTCATCCTTGAGATACAAGGATGGTTCAACATAATCAAATCAATAAATATGATACACCACATTGACAGAAGGAAAGATAGAAATCTTATGATCATTTCAATAGATATAGAAAAAACATTTCACAGAATGCAACATCCAGTCATGATAAAAACTCTCCACCAATAGAAGGAATGCAGATCAGAATAAAGGTCATATGTGACAAACTCATAGGTCACATACTCAATGCTGAAAGGTTGAAAACCTTTTCACTAAGATCAGGAAGAAGATAAGAGTGCTTACTCTTACCACTTGTAGTCAACATAGTAGTAGATTGTAGTCAAAGGGATCAAAAAAGAAAAAGGCTTTAGAACTGCAAAGAAAGAAGTAAAATTGTTTCTATTTGCAAATGATATATTCTATATAGAAAATTCTCAATACCACCCCAAATCTGTTAGAACTACTCAACAAATTAAGTTGCAGGATACAAAATAAATGTACAAAATTCAGTAGCTTTTCTATACAGTGACATTGAATTATCTCAAAAAGCAATTAAGAAAATGTTTTTACAATAACATCACAAGAGGGGCACGTGGGTGGCTTAGTCAGTTGAGCATCCAACTCTTGATTCTGGTCAGGTCATGATCTCATGGTTCCTGAGATTGAGCCCTGCTTTGCGCTCTGTGCTGACAGTACAGAGCCTGCTTGAAATTCTTTCCCTCTCTCTGTCCCTCCACAGCTTGCACGCACTCTCTGTCAAAATCAATTTTAAAAATAACATTACAAGAATAAAATACTTAGGAGTAATTTAACCAAGGAGGTAAAGGACACCCTACACTTGAGAGCTCAGAAATAAACCCATGCATATATGGTCAATTAATATTTGACAAGGAAGCCAAAAATACTCAATAGAGAAGATGAAGTTTCATCAATAAATGGTACTTTGGAAAATTGGATGTTAATATGCAAAAGAATGAAACTAGATCCCTATTTTTCACCACTCACAAAAATTAACTCAAAATGGATTAAATTCTCAAATAGGAGACAATAAAATTCCTAGAAGAAAATACCAGAAAAAGGCCCTTTGGCATGGGTCTTTGGCAGTGTGTTTTTGGATGGGACATCTAAAGCACAAGAACACTATCTAAAATGAACATGTTAAACTGCATCAAACTAAAAATGTTTATCACAGCATAGGAAATCATTGATAAAAATGAAAAAGCAACCTATGTAATGGGAGAAAATATTTGCAAATCATATATGATAAATGGTTAAGATCTAAAAAGTTTTTTTTTTAAGAACTTATGAATAGCTCTGTTCGTTTCAGCAGCACATATGCTAAAAAAGAACTCATGAATAGCAAAAAAGAAATAATCCAATTAAAATGGAAAAGGAACCTAAACATTTTTCCTACGAAGACACAACAATGGCTGACTGGTATGTGAAAAGGTGTTCCCCGTTATTAATCATTTGTGAGACAGAAAACCACAATGAGGCACCACCTCGTTCCTTTTAGAATGGCTACTATCAAAAACATAAGCAAGAAATACTGGCAAGGATATGGAGAAAAGGGAACACTGTGCCCTGTTTGTGGGAACGTAAACTGGGATAGCTATATACGGAAAATGGTGTGGAGGTTCCTCAAAAAAAAATTAAATATAGACCTACAAAATACAAAACATTGAAATTAGGATCTCACAGAGTTATCTGAACTTGTATGTTCACTGCATCATTACTCCCAATAGCCAAGATGCATGGAAACATGCTAAGTGTCCATACATGGTTGAATGGATAAAGAAATGGTGACATAGACATGCGCATGATGTAATACTGTTCAGCCATAAAAAAGAAGGATATCCTGCCATTTGCAACAACACTGATGAACCCTGAGGATATTATGTAAGTGATATAAGTCAGACGGAAGAAGACAAAGACTACAGGATTTCATTTAGATGTAGACTCCAAAAAAGCCCCTAAGCCCATGGGAAAAGAGATCTGTGGTTATTGGAGGCCAGAAGTGGGAGATGGGAGAATTGGGTAAAGGTGGTTAGAAGATAAAATTTCCAGTTATTAGATAAGTACTGGGGATGTAATGTACAATAAGAGGTCTATAGTTAACACTGCTTGAGTGTAAATTTAAAGTTTGCAAGGAAATTTAGGAACATCACAAGAAGGTAATGACGTTAACTTATTGTAATCATTTTGCCACAATCATGTTAAATCATCCTACTGTACAGTTTATATGCATTGCTGTGTGTTAATTATGTCTCTTAAAAAAAAATGCCACTGTGTAGATGTTGAGCTTTTGTGATTCTTCTAATTAAAAGTTGAAAGCTTATGTTGAGTTCTCCTTCCAGACTGTTAAAATTAAATCACTATTATCGAGCATTATACTCTACATACAAAGTTTATCTGCTTTGACCTTCATGACAAAAGCAGTAAGCTACTGTTTTCCCCCTCAGAATTATTCCATTCATTTTTATAAATTAACAATGAAGCTCTTTGGCAACCTTGTCTGCTACACATTTTGACCTTTTAGGTACATTCAGTTATCTCCACTTCATATATAAGATGTATTTGTATGCCATTGAATAAGTTTAGAGACATGGTAAGTTTTGTTTAGAGGTGCCTATATTTCACCAGTAAATAAGTATTCCCTTTTGTCCTAGAATCCAAGAATTTTAGCTAACATAGGAATCAGTTCTGTACTCAGTTCCAAGATAAAATTTCCTCTAGGAAGTCTATTAACTCATCCACACCTCTGCAAGTTTGAAGGTTTTATGCTTAAAAAACTTTAAATGTTTATTTTTGAGTGAGAGAAACAGAGTATTAGTGGGGGAGAGGCAGAGAGCGAGGAAAACACGGAATCTGAACCAGGCCCCAGGCTCTGAGCTGTCAGCACAAATGTCTGACTCAAGCCTTGAACCCACAAACTGTGAGATCATGACCTGAGTCAAAGTTGGATGCTTAACTGAGTGAGCCACCCAGGCGCGTTTATGCTTATCTGTTTTTGTTTTGGTGGAAATAGTAGTGTCCCAAAATCTTTCCCCAAAATATTTGCTCAAATAATTTAACATTCTCATTTGAATGATCTGTTTCAGATAAGTGAATAAACAGCATGTTTGTCGTAACACCTCAATCCTAAAGAATAGCAGGTATATCTAAAAAAGTATAACCTTTTTTAAAGTCTGTGAATTCTTTTCTTTGTTATTTTTCATAGCCTTATCTTTTACATATCCTTTTGTAACAACAATCAGAGGAGGCGGGGGTGAAAGGTCACTGGAGGTTCACACATTTCACATACTGGTGTATGAACTTGTTGGAACATTAACTTGATAACAGTTTTTATTCAATTTTAATACTGATTTTTCCTTTGTTGGTTTATTTAAAAATCAAAATAATGGAAAAATCTATAAAGATTCCACACTTTCATTTTTAATATAAATTACTGAATGATATCATCAGCCATTTCTAAATGTTTGTCATATATCAACTAAAGAGTAGAGACAAAGAAAAACAGAGTATCTTCATTATCATCATGTGCATCTCTTTACTACATCTTTAATCTAGATACACAGCAACAAGATAATCTTACTATTTCAATTTTCAGCTAGTTAGTGATCTTTCACATATACCATAATATTTCTAAAGACATCTGGGAAGAACAAACACATGTATGGTAGGGGAAAAAATAATAATATTGAGAATTAGATTATTTCTTCAATGGAAAATATAAAATAAAGAATAAAGGAAAAGAAAATGTCTAAGTATCAAAACTATTATTTTCCTTAATCCAATTAAATATACCAAACCCACTGACACACAGAGAACCAATTGTTTCTTGATATGAAAAGGTGTGAAAAGAGAGATACTGAAAAGTGTGAAGCCTGTTTTATTTACCTAAGGGGCATAAAAAAAGCTAGGAAAGTAAAAGTCCAAGGTCTCCCAGAAAAGGTAATGAAAAGACAAAGAACTCCGTAGAAACAAACAACAACAACAAAAACAGTTCAGCCAAGAATAAATAAGAAAGGTTTGGAGTCTAAAATGGGCCTACATTTGATTAAACATTTATATAATTTAGTAATTTGAGTCAATTTCACATAGCTTTATTTTTGTACTCCTCATATTCCTCTATAGAAAACAGTGGTTTCAAAAAAACTGACAAAATCCTTATTAGTTTAAGACTACCATATGCTGCAGTCAGAAATGACCTTAAACTCTCAGCAGCTTAACTGGGAAAACCAATATTTTCTACCACTATTACATGTAATAGCATTGAAAAACACCTTTGTCATAGATTCATTTTGCCATATTCTTAAAAAATATCTGTTTAATGGCTTTAAATTAAATATGTAGTACTGTGCTTTTATCTTCCAAGCATAAGAGCAAAGATATGAAGAGACTATGAATATCTCATTTATCCCATTCTCTAATCAGAAAGATGATTACACCACAACAAAAATTACCTCAAAATTGATTAAAGACTTGAAAACAAGACCTGAACCATAAATTTTCTAAAACAAAACATAGGTGATAAACTCCTTGACATCACTCTTGGCAATGATTTTTTCAGTTTGATTCCAAAAGCAGGACTGACTATATCAAACCAAAAAAAAAAAAACAAAAAAAAAAAAAACAAAAAAAAAACAGCAAAGGAAATCACCAACACAGTAAAAAGGCAATAGATGAAATGGCATGTTCACTTATGCTAAATGAAATAAGTCAGAAAGACAAATACCATATGATCTCAATTATATGTAGAATCCGAAATAAGAAAAACAGAAACAAAGCTCATAGATGCAGACAATAGGTTGGTGATTGCAAAGGTTGCAGTTTTGGGGGTGGGTAAAATGGGTGAAGGGAATCAAAAGTTACAAACTTTCAGTTATGAAATAAGTTACAGGGAAAGTAATTCACAGCATGAAAACTATAGTTAGTGACACTATGTTGCATATTTGAAACTTGTCAACAGAATAAATCTTATATTCTCATCACAAAAAAAAAATAAAAGAACATTAACTAGTCTTATTGTGGTGATCATTGCTCAGAATATACAAATATATATGTATATACAAAAAATATATGTATACAAAATATATATACATAATATATGTATACACAATGTATATACACAATATATATATATACACAATATATATATAGTGTATATATATCGTATACACTATGTATATATATATATGTATATACACACACACAAAATATCATGTTGTATACCTGAAAGGAGTCCATCAATTGTACCTCAGAAAAAGAACATAAATAACACAAATGTAATGTAGATACAATGTGTATTTGCTAACAGTGAAATGTTCATAATGCCTCAACATTTATTAACATTAATTTATTAAGTATTAATATGTGATAAGTAGTAAGCATTAAAGTTAAGGCCATAACTCAATCCACAGTGTATTTATACAAGAACTAAAGAAAACAATGAAACTATATCCTCTATACCTACACTATGCTGTTCCTACAGTTCAACCCAATGGTAAATGGCTTACATTCTGCAGAAGACAAGCATCCCGGAACTCTGTAATTCTCTGAAAGTTTGACAAGAGACTTCTATTGTGTGTCTGAAATGTTTTATAAACACATGAATTGTACCCTATGGTTAACTATGGGGAAATTAATAAACTAGATTATAAAGACCCCTGTCTCTGGGAAAAAAAAAAAAGAGAGAGAGAGAGATCAAATAAGTGAGAAAATTGCAGGATGTATGTAATTATCCAACAAGCCATTGATACCTAGATTAGAAGACGATCTTTCTCCCATTTCTTCAGTGTTGTTGTTGTAGGAAAATAGTAACATGCCATTGATACTTAAATGTGTTTCCAAATAGGTGTTTTCCTCAAGATCTCAGCCATTGCTTGCTTGAATAATTTCCTTTTATGCACTCAGTGTGCTGAGAATTTACATTATGTGCAATATTCTTGAGTATTCTAAGTGGTTTTATCACATCACTGGTAGGCTGTTAAATTACTGTGTGTGACATTGAAACAAAAGACATTTTCTTCTTTGGGTGCACACATATACAGCACAATTAGATTCGGTAAAATGATTCTGAAGGCATTCCACATATTAAGACGTGCAGTTTCTTACCAAAAATCACTTTGTTCTTAGACATGCTTTCTAACCAATGATGTGTAATACTGGTAAATTATATTAATATTACACTGGAACTGAAGTAATCTTTCACATCCTTCCTTAAAGTTTTTGAAAATTCATTGGAATATATAAATTGAGTAGAAGAAATCTAGCAAAGTAGCCTATAACCCATCCAATTTTCCCCTCATTCACCATAACACGATGTACCGATACATTTGATAAATCCTTGTGATTATTGTCTGTCCATAGAAAACATTAAACCCCAATGATATATAATCAGAATGAATAAGAGTGTTTGGTGAAAAACAATTGGAAAGATAATTTTTTTAAGATGGCTATTTGTTTGAAAATAACATTTTACTGTTAAATATTCTACTCATTTTATTGTTCAACAGAAAAAGTACCGAGAAAAAGCAAAAATCACCTTAAAATACACTAAGAGAAAATGACTGCTAAAATAGTGCTCTCCACACTTGCAGAAATCATAATTCCTTAATTACACGTTATTCACCTACATATATTTATTCATGGATGTTTTTCACAAAAATAAGATCCTTAGCTATAGCATCATTGCTGGTTATTGTCTCCTTGTTTGACTTTGAGGATTTGTGCGAGAAGTAAGTAAAAGCTAAGACACAGTTGTAAGATACCTCACTATATGTTGAAAGTGACCCAAATACACACTTATTAAAAGACTAGGAGCTATTGTGTTCCGAAAGTTCAAGAGGATCTTTGTTCACTGCTTGAGTGCTAAGATAATGAAATAAAGACTTCAGGGGTCACAGATGACAAAAATAAGTGGGCAAAATTTGTTCGGGAAAGTAACTAAACAGTGATGACTGCAACAAATAATAACAATAATCCCTGAAGGGGGAGGAGAATGGGACTACCAGTATTTCCATATTAAAATATTCAACTAGACCAATTTTCAGCATTAACAGAACCCTGAGGTGTACAAAGAAACCATGCTTTATGTTCAGGAAATAAAATAATTAATCAAAATCATTACTGAGGAAGCAGAGACATAAGGACTAAGCAGACATTAATAGAAAATATTAGTTCAATATTTTAAACACCTATTTTAAATATCTTCAAAGAACTAATAGAAACAATGTGTAACTAAAAAAAGGATATGTCATAAAATAGAAACTATGAAAAGGAAATAAATATAAATTGCAGAGTTGAGAACTACAATAACTGAAATGGAAAATTCACTAGAGGAGTTCAACAGCAGATAGAAGCAGGCAGAAAAACATTTAGTGTAGTTCAAGTAAGTTAGTTCAGACTGAGAAACACACACACAAAAATATCAAGACAAATGAACACAGCCTAAGAGACCTGTTGGGTACCACCAAACCTATGAACATTATCATAATGTAAGTCACAGCAGGAGAGTGAGGGAAAAAAAACAAGTATTTTAAAAATAAGTCTAAAAAAATCCCCAAACTTGATATAAAACATTAATATACACATTCAGAAAGTTCAGTGAACTTGAGGTAAAATACACTCAGAGGTCCACACTAAAACACATAATCAAACTTTCAAAACCCAAAGTCAACGAGACTATCCAAAAAAGCTGCAAGAGAAACAAGGTATCACATATAAAGTATCCTCAAAAACATTAACAGCTGATTTTCATAACCATAGAGTCTAGAGGAAGATGCTATCATCAGAGTTTTAACAGGAAAAAAAAAAAAAAAAACCCCTATCATCCTACAATTCTGTGTCTTATGAAATTATCTTTCAAAATGAAGGAGAAATTAAGATATCACAAACAAAGCCTGAGACAAGTGCTTACTAACAAACCTTCCTTACAAGAAATGCTAAAAGTAGTCTTCAGGCTGAAATAAAGATATTAGATAGCAACTTGAATACACATGGAGAAATAAGGAACAGCAGTAAAGATAAATATAAAATACAGTCTTTGTAGAATTTTGTTTGTAACTGCACTTTTTTTTTCTTATCTCATTTAAAAGACATTTGCATAAATCGATAATTGCAAAATTGTGTTATTGAGCAAACAATACACAAAAATACACTTTTGGAAATAACACAAGGGAGAATATATAGGCACAAAGTGTTTGCAAATTAACTGAAAATAAGTTGGTCTTAATTTGATCTATAAAGATATTAATTGTAATTCTCAGAGTAACCACTAAGAAAATAACTAGAAAATCTGTAATGATGACAAGGTAACTAAAATGTTGCCATATAAAATATATGTTTAATACAAAAAAGATATAATACATTAAAAAATAAGAGTGGCAGAATTACAAATAATTAGAGTAAATGTAAATGGACCAATCTCCTCAGTTATAAGGCAGAGATTGACAGAATGGATTTTTTAAAAAATGATCCAATTATGTGCTGTCTACGAGAGACTTAAAATTCAAAGATACAAATAGATTGAAAGTAAGTGTATGGTAAAATATTTTCCAGGCAAACAGTAATCACAAGAGTTGGAGTTACTATACTAATAGCAGACAAAATGGACATTGAGAATCATTAAAAGATAGCAAAAAAAGACTTTATCAATTATAAAAGGCTTGAGGCATGTGGATGCTCAATTGGTTAAGTAGCTGACTTCAGCTCAGGTCATGATCTCATGGTTTGTGAGTGCAAGCCCCACATGAGGCTCTCTGCTCTAAGCACAAAGCCCACTTCAGATCCTCTGTCCCCCTCTCTCTCTGCCCTTCCCCCACTTGCTCTCTCTCAAAATAAATAAATAAACTTGAAAAAAATTATGAAAGGGTCAATCCATTAAGAAGATATAACATTTATCTATCTATCTATCTATCTATCTATCTATCTATCTTCTATATATTTAAACAGGATTTCAAAACATATGAAACTAGCTAGGAGGAGTTAATATGGCACAGTACTAGGGCGATCCTGGGATTGCCTCATCGCTCAAACACAGCTAGATCAACATCAAATCATTTTTGAACACCTAGGATATTGAGGATTAATAGAACAATCTGCACAACTGAAGAGAATGATGTAGCCGACACAAGGTACAGAGACTTGAAATGGGGGAGAGAAAAACAACAGTGCTGCAGAAGGGAGGGAGGCCTTTTCAGAGAGAGAGCACAGAGACAAGAGGGAGCGTGGGAGAGAGCAGCACATTCACACAAGAAAAATACTCTCCCAAAACCATTGACTGAGGAATAGGGAAGAATGGACTATTCCAAGTTTTTGTGAAGAGGTCAAATTCCAAGGTTTTAGAAGTCCATGCCATTCACTGGAATCAAACCTGGCAGGCAGCAGTGCTCCTGGGGAGAAGGTGGGTGGAAGCCCAGGAGTGGACAGTGGACAACATGGTGTAGGGATCCCTGGGTCACACTGGGAGAGCATGTTCTTCTTCCTGGAATACATATAGAAAGGGTATATTGCCTCTCCAAGGACAAAAGACCCAGTTGGCACCATTGAGTGGCCATTCAACAGCAAGGTACAGAAACGGGCACAGAGGGCAGATAACATCGTCTCAGCTTTTTGCTCTGCTTCACCGTAAACTCTCAGCATCAGAGTGACCATGAGACTGCTTTTCTGGAACAAAATGGAACCAGACACAGCACTGTGAGGCTCTCCTCCAGAGGAGGAAAGTGGGTCTGTATCTTGCTGGGTCCTTTAAGATTTGCAGTTTGAATCAGAACCATGAACAAGTGATAAAACACAGGGATAAAACTGTAGGGCCAAGCATGCTGGTGGCCCTGCCCATGGACAAGTTGAAGGCAAGATCTGATGGAAGCCTGGGACACAACAAGGGAAATTTTTCACTTTTGTATGAGGGCTTTTGAAATAGTGGTGGGCCTGAGCTCCCCTCCTTGGGGACAAGAGTGCAGAGTGATGCCATCTTCCCCCTACCCAGCATGGTCTGACTTCACACTTGCACTCTTCATAGACTACATGATACTCCATGTAGAAAACCCAAATAACTCCACCAAAACATTGCTAGAACCGATAAATGATCTTAGCAAAGTTGCAGGATATAAAATGAACATAGAGAAAAACTGTTGCATTTATGTACACCAATAATGAAGCAGCAGAAAGACAAATCAAGGAATTGATCCCATCCACAACTGTACCAAAAATATCTAGGTATCTAGGAATAAATCTAACCAAACAGGTAAATGATCTGTACTCTGAAAACTAGAGAACACTTATGAAAGAAGTTAAAGAAGACACAAAGAAGTGTTCCATGCTCAGGGGTGGGAAGAACAAATATTGTTAAAATGTCTATACTATCTAAACTAACATATGCATTCAATGCATTCAATACTATCAAAATAATACCAGCACTTTTCAAAGAGGTAGAACAAATGATTCTAAAGTTTGTACACAGCCAGAAAAGACCCCAAATAGCCAGAGTAATGTTGGAAAAGAAAAGAACGTGGGAGGCATCACAATTCCAAACTTCAAGCTGTTTTACAAAACTGTAATCATCAAGACGGTATGGTACCAATACAGTAACAGACACAAAGAGCAATGGAACAGAACCGAGAACCCAGAAATTGACTTCAAACTACATGGTCAACTCATCTTTGACAAAGCAGGAAAGAGTATCCAGTGGGAGAAAGAGACTCTTCAACAAATGATATTGGGAAAACTTATATACAAAAAATAAATTCAAAATGGATGAAATAACTAAAAGACAGCATATGAAAATTTATTTAATGCATAGAAACTAGTGCTCAGAGGGAAACTTATTGCCATAAATACATACATCAAAAAAGATGGGAAAAATCTAAAATCCATACCTAAACTTCCACTTTAAGAAAGTGGAGAAAGAAAATCAAACTCAAACAAGAAAAATACATTAAATATGAATGAAAAAAATAGCAAAATAATGAAGAAAAATGAAATCAATGGTGTATTTTTTAAAAGATCAAGAACATGGACAAACTTTATCCAGACTTAACAAGAGAAGAAAAAAGGAAGAATCAAATTGTCACAATTAGGAATAGACACGTGGATGTTACTATGGACCTTACAGAACTGGTAACAGAATATTGTGAACAATTTTAAGCCTCATGTTGCTGTAACAGCCAGATGGAACAGATGCATAGGGAAAAGAATGGGGAAGGGCACTAAGCTGCCATGCCCCTCAGAGCATGCTACTCTATTTCAGTCTGTACATGTTCACCAAGCTGGACACTCTGAATTCTCTATTTTCTGGTTTTAATGGAAGTTTCATTACATAAGCACAATTGATTGAATCACTGGTTACTGGCAACTGATTCAGCCACCAGGCTCTGTCCCTCTATCTGATGTGCGTAAGGGTGGTGGGACTCAAAGTTCCAAGTTTCTAATCATAAGTTTGGCTCCATAGACACTAGGTCTGATTCATAGGTGTTTTCCAAAAGTTGTCTCATTAACTTAATACAGATACTTTTATTGCTTTAGGCACTTAGCAAATTCCAAATCTTTTGGGGGCTCTTGTGCCAAGGACAGAGATGAAAACCAAGTATATTTTTCTAATTATAAATCACATTGTTACAGGTGTCATGAAAATGTTCAGGAATTAGTGGTGATGATTGCACAACACTGTGAACACACTCAAAACCAATGAATCACACAAGTTAATGTGGTTAAAATGGTGAGTTTCATGTTATATAAATTTAAATAAAAAACATTTTAAAAGAATCAAATGGGTTTTAGTACTAAAAATACAGTAACAAAAACAGCTAAATAGGTACGTTCAACAGTGGAATGGAAAAGGGAAAAGAGTCTATAAACATGCAACTAGAACAATAGAATTACATAATCTGAACAAAATAAAGAAAACAGTGAAAAATTGCTAGGAGCTTCAAACAATTATGAGCCTATAAGAAAAACAATCTGTCAATCATATCATCTGAATCCCAGAAGAATAAACTGAAAGAGTAAACAAATAACTATTGATTTTCCTTAACTTGGTCAAATACATAAACCTAAAAATTTAAAAACTGAGTAAACCTCAAACATGATAAACCCAAATAAATCAATGCCAAGAGACCTCATACTTAATAATCTTGTAAAAATGAAGACAAAGAAATTCTGTTGAAAGCAACTAGTGTGAAATAACTCTTTATCTACCAAGGTAAAATAATGAAGATATGGCCTAATTTCACAACAGAAATTATGCATATAGAAGTAAATAAAACTGCATTTTTATTGGGATAAAACAAAACAAAAAAGAACTGGCAACTAGGAATCCTATATCTAGCAAAAATATCCTTTGACAAGGAGTGAAAAATCAAGATATTCTCAGATAGCAGAAACCAGGTTTTTGTTTTTGTTTCTGTCTTTTTTTTTTTTTTTTTTTTTTTTTGGTAGGCCCATACCTACCTAAAGAATGTCTAAAGTTCTCTAGACATAGTGGAAACAATACAAGCAGAAACTTGGTGACGTTAGGTAAGAAGAAACGGCAGTAAAAACACAAGAAAATAAATATGGGAATTCAACAGATCATCTTTCTCTTGAGATTTCAAAATCATGTTTCAAGCAAAAATTATAATACTGCTTAATACAGTAAATATTTCCACAATTTTGATTATAAATGGGAGAGGGCAAAAGGATATAAATAGAGATAAGTTTTTTACACTTCAGTCAGATTGGTAAAATGTTAACATCATAGATTTTGCTAAGTTATTTATATATAACAATCTTAGAGCAAGCACTAAAGAGCCATATAAAGAAATACAGTAAAAAATACTGGAGACAAATATTTTTTTAGAGTTCCACTTTTACGTGACCTCAGAAGAGCAGGAAAAACAAAAAAACCAAACCAAAACAGGGAAACAGAAAACAAAGAGACACTAAACAGAAAACAAAAAAAGGAAATAACAATTAAATCTCAATATAGCAATACTCACAGTAAATGTAAAGTGTTTAAATATTTAAAAGAGATCAATAGGGGGAAAAAAGCACATCACCTAATTTCATGCTGTAAACAAGAAACTCATTTCAAGTATAATGGTATAAATAAGGGAAAATAAGTGACAGAAAAATATATACTATAAATCATTAGTCAACATTAATCAACAGTAAACAGGGGGGTGCCTGGGTGGCTCGGTCCATTAAGTGACTGACTTTGGCTCAGATCATGACTTCATGCTTGGTGAGTTTGAGCCCTGCACCAGACTCTGTACTCAAGGTCCTGAGCATGCTTGGGATTGTCTCTTTCTCCCTCTCTCTATGCCCCTCCCCCACTAACGCTTTTGTCTCTCTCTCAAAGTAAATAAACTTACAAAAAAATGTAACCAGGAGTGGCTATGTTAAAATGAGATAAATTTACTTAATAAAGAAAATTATGGAGGACAGAGAGGTAAATTTTATAATGAAGAAAGGGTCAGTCCATTAACTAGATATAGCAGTCTTAAGGTCCTGAACAAGAGACCTGCAAAATACATGAAAACATATAAAATATATGCAAAAACATCTAAAACTAAAAGGGAAAAGAGATGAATCCAGAATTATACTTAAAGACATCAACATCTTGTAAATATTTGATAGAAATATAGAGAAAATTAGAAGGAACATAGATGAAAATCATAAATTTCCCTAAATCAAAATGAAAAAATCTGAATAGACCTGTTACCTTTAAACAAACTGGATTTGTAATAAAAAATCTTCCAAGTAGAAGTGTCTAGGTCCAAATTATTCCACTGGAGAATTCATGTAAGTATTCAAAAAATAAACATCAATTTTACAAAATATTTTTCAGAAAAGAGAACACTAGGGAAGTCTTCCCATCTCACTTGCAAGACTACTTTATCCTGTTTTTGATTCTATAATCAGACAAACATGGTAGGAAAAGGTTAACTACAGATTCATTATTTTCCAGGAACTTAAATGCAACATCTTTAGGTTAATATTAGCAAATCAAATCTAGCAATATATAAAGAGAACCAAGCACCATGAACAAGTGAAATTCCTTCCAGATATTGAAGGTTGGTTCAATATTCATGATTTTATCAATATAATCAAACATATAAAAAAGCTATAGAAAAAATATGTGATCATAATCCACTGAAAGAGAATGATCATTTGACAATCAAACACCTGTTCACTATAAAAACCGTCAGCAAACTAAGAATCTAAGAATAAAATAGAACTTCCTCAACTTCATAGGAATATCTACAAATGTGTGTAGTTAACACTATACTCAAAGGTGAAATTCTGAATACTTCTCCCCTAAGAATGGAATAGGGCTAGGATATTTACTCTCACCAATACATGCAGCATAATACTGGAAACTCTAGTCACTGAACTAAAGCAAGAAAAGGAAAAGGCATACATATTGGAAATTGAAGGAAAAAAACTGTCCCCATGTGCCTATGATATGATTGTCTGTGTAGAAAATCCCATGGAAAGAAAAAGGAGAAGAAAAAAGAAAAGAAAAGAAAAAAGAAAAGAAAAGAAAATCCCATGGATCAAACAACCTTCTTAAAACTATTGAGCTCACCAAGTTTGCAGGACAATATATCAAAACACAAATGTCAATTTCAGGTCTACAGACTAACAGACGGAAACAAAAATTATACAGTATCTGTGTGATGAAAATTCCATAATGTTCATTAAAGAAATCAAAGAAGCTCTGTACCAATGGATAGACAGGAGCGCCTGGGTTGCTCAGTTTGTTGAGCACCTGACTCTTGATTATGGCTCATGATTGAGGTCATGACTGAGTTCCACATCAGGCTGAGCATGGAGCCTGCTTAAGATTTTCCCTCCCTCTCCCTTTCCCTCCCCTTTCCTCCCCACCAACCCTCACCCCCCCCACCCCCCGCTCCTTCTGCTCCTCTCCCCTACTAATGCTCTAAAATTAAAAATATAATGGATATACACACTGCATTATGGACTGGAAAATTCAACAGTGTAGTGATCTTAATTATTCCCAAATTGACCTATAAGTTTAATGTAATTTCTATCAGAATCTCAGAAATCCTCTTAAATAGTTTTTACATTTATTTATTTATTTGGAGAAAGAGAAAGAGAGACAGACAGAGACAGAGAGTGCATTCATGAGTGTGCAGGGGAGGGGCAGAAAGAGAGGGAGCGCGAGGATCCCAAACAGGCTCTGTACTGTCAGCATAAAGTCCAAAGCAAGGCACTTCCTGTAAGATCTAGCAATTGTACTGTTTGGCATTATTTTTTATTAAATGAGAACTTATGTTCATACAAAATCTGTATACAAATGTTTATAGCAGCTTTGGTCATTTGTAATGGTCACAAACTTGAACCTTTAATAAGTGAATGGCTAAACACACAGTGGTACATCCATGTCATGGAATATGAGTTATCACTGAAGAGAATATTGATACACATACTACCTTAGATAAATATAGTCCAACAATTATCTTGAGTGTAAAAAGCCAATTTGAAATGGATACACGCTCTATGATTCTACTTATACAACATTCTTGAAATGACAAAGTTATAGAGATGAAAACAGTAAGTTGTTTCTAGGCGTGTGGTGGTAATAGACACAGGTGACTGTGGCTATAAGAAAGCAACACGTGGGCTCCTTGTGATGTTCTGTATCTCGACTCACAAAGTGGTCACATGAATGTAAACATTTGATAACATAATAAATAACAAATCACACATACATGAAGAAAGTTAGTGCATGTAAAACTGGTGGACTTCAAAAAAGGTCAAAGGTTTTTTTAATACCAATATTCTTGTTGTGATTCATAGCTCAATTGAGAAACATGTTTCCATCTTGGGAAAACTGGCTGAAGAATATAGGAACCTCTCTATGTTATATCTCATAACTATGTGTGAATCTACAATGTCCCCAAATAAAAGGCTAAAAAAAGAGAAATAAAAGCTTTAGAAACAAAATAGTTTATTTAGGGATCATAAGAAAATGTAAAAAGGAAATAGCATTCTTTTCTTTTTTATTATTGTAAAAACTATTTCATAAAAGTCATCTACTTCCTTAAGTGCATGGACACACATCTAAACTTTTGTTTATATCACTGCAGATTAGATTGTCAAAAGAATTATTCTGTAAAGTTATTTTATCTGAAAAAGAAGTATATTCCTTGTATAATTTGATCCTATTTGAAGGAAATGCTTGAGGTGTTCTATTTGAATCACAATATTTCAAACTAAAAAGAGTATCTCTATTAGTATTTAACATCCTGAATACTTAGGGCTTAAACTGGAATCCTTGAAAGTGAAAGTTTTATTTGAAATTCTAAAATGTGCCAGTTTACATGCATGAAATAGCTTTCTACGATATTCTATTCAAGCCATCAGATTTAATGCAATCTTTATCAGGATCCCAATGGCATTTTTTGGTTTGTTTGTTTGTTTCTTTATATTTGTTTACTTTTTAGAGAGAGAGACAGAGGGTGAGTTGGGGAGGGGCAGTGAGTGAGGCAGACACAGAATCCGAAGCAGGCTCCAGGCTCTGAGCTGTCAGCACAGAGCCCCACAAAGGGCTTGAACTCATGAACCCATGAGATCATGACCTGAGCCAGTCGGACACTCAACTGATGGAGCCACCCAGGCACCCGAATGGCATTTTTTACAGAAGTAGAAAATCTTAAAATTCATATGGAACCATGAAAGGCCACAAATAGCCAAAGCAATCCTGAGAAGAAAGGACAAAACTGGAGATCAAAAGTCCTGATTTTAAACTATATTGAAAATCTATCTTAACCAAATCCATATCATACCAGTACAAAAAATGGACACATAGACCAATGGTACACAATTCAGAACTCAGAAATAAACCCATACATATATGGTCAACTAGTATTTTACAAGGGAGCCAAGAGTACTAAATGGAAAATAAAAAAGATAGTCTCTTCAACAAATGTGCTGGGAAAATTGGACATTCACATGTATAAAAAAACTGAAATTAGACACCTGTCTCTCACCATCACAAAAATTAATTCAAAAAGGATCAAAGACTTAAATATAAGACCTGAAACCACAAAACTCTTAGAAGAAAACAGGAATAAAGCTCCTTGACATGGCTCTTGACAACGATTTCTTGGATATGACATCCAAAGCACAAGCGACAACATAGGAAATTGAAATTAGAAAACTTTGTACAGCAAAGGCAATCATCAAGAAAATTAAAAGACAACCTATGGATTAGGGAAAATATTTGCAAACCACATATCTGATAAGGGGTTAGTACTCAAAATATATGAAGAACTCATTCAACTCAATTATCAAAAAGCCAAACAATCCAAATTTAAAATAAAGGCTTTGAATAGACATTTTTCCAAACAAGATATTTAAATGGTAAACACGTATACAAAAAGATGCTCAATATCATGAATCACTAGAAAAATGCAAATCAAAACCACAATCATGTAAGATTTCACCTAACACCTGTTAAAATAGCTAATATCAACAAGACAAAGATAACAAATATTGGTAAGGATATGGAGAAAAAGCAACCCTTGTATACAGTTGGTGGGCATTTCAATTGGCTATGGCCAATTTCTCAAAAAATTAGAAATAGAATTACCCTATGATTCAGCATTTCTGCTTCTGGGTATTCATCTGAGGAAAATCCAATTACTATGTTGAAGATGTATCTGCACCCCCATTTTTATGACGTTATTTACAATAGTCAAGATATGGAAACAACCTACGTGTCCATAAACAGATGGATACTGAAATTGTGGGTTGTGTGTACACACACACAACACACATGCACACATACAAAGTGGAATTCTATTCAGCCATAAAAAATGGGAATCCTATCATTTTGACAATATGGATGATTTTTGAGGAGATTATGCAAAGTGAATTAGGTCAGAGAGGAAAAGACAAATACTACATATTCTCACTTTAGATGTCAAAGGCATAAAAAACAAACTTAAGAGATCAGATTTGTGGTTGCCAAAGGCAAGGGGAAGAGGGAAGAGAAACTGGGTGAAGGTGGTCAAAAAACAAACTTCCAATTATAAGATAAATAAGTACTGGGGATGCAATGTACATTATATTTGCAAGTTGCTAAGAGAATAGTAGATCCTAAAAGTTCTCAGCACAAGGAAAAAAAACATTTTTGTACTCATATGATATAATAGATGCTAATTTATTGTGGTAGTCATTTTGTAATATACAAAAGTAAAATCATCATGCTATACACCTTAAACTTATACGGTGGGGTATGTCAATTATATCTTCGTAAAACAGAAAGAAAAAAAGGCACTCTATTCAAAGTGTAAAGTACTTACCCATTACTTGGTGGTCACATGGTTCTTGTATCTCCTTTTTCTTTATATTTGTAGGTGTCTGCAAAAGATCATGATACACATATTCACGTTAATGCATCATAGTTAATATTCATAAAAACTAGCCAAATCCAAAAGTCTGTTTTATCTCAAATATATCTTAAAATCATGACTTTATAGTATCTTCACTCTGTGCTTCTACCCAAGCTGGAAACTCTAAAGCATAGCTGTTATTACAATATTTTGTCATTGTAGTTTTTATTCCAAAGCATAGGAGATTGACAAATATTTCACCCTTTCTCAAGCACTAAAGACACCAGAGCTTTCTTTAGTAGGTAGAGCCTGCTGTTACACTTTATAAATTGTGTAGCATCTGAGAGTCATAAGATAGCTTCTTTCAGGGTAATTTATTAGCTTGAACACATGATAAGCCTTCCATATTCTACAATCCTAAGTAAAATGGATCTAAATTCAACTACTTTAGTGTGATAAAGGAACTCATCTTCTTCTATATCCTCTTAGGGTCATTTTTAATATTACAATTTAATGTGTTTTTCTTTTTTTCACCAGGTCGGTTAACATAGAGTATAATAATAATTTCAGGAATAGAACTTGGTTATGCATCTCTTACGTATAACACCCAGTGCTCATCCCAACAAGTGCCCTCCCTAATGTCCATTGTCCATTTACCTCATTCCCACACAACACCCTGCCAGCAACCCTCAGTTCATTCTCTGTATTTAAGAGTCTGTTATGGTTTGCCTCCATGTTTTTGTCTTCTTTTTGTTTCCTTTCCCCTATGTTCATATGTTGTGTTTCTTAAATTCCACATGAGTGAAATCATATGATTCCTGTCTCTGACTTATTTTTCTTAGCAAAATACACTCTCGTTCTAGCCACATTGTTGCAAATGGAGGGCTGTTTCCATACTTTGGCTATTGTCAATAGTGCTGCTATAAACATTGGGGTACATGTATCACTTCAAACCAGCACTCCTGTGTCCTTTGGGTGAATACCTAGTAGTGCAATTGCTAGGTAATATGGTAGTTCTATTTTTAACTTGGTGAGTAATCTCCATATATTTTCTAGAGTGGCTGCCCCAATTTGCATTCCCACCAGGAGTGCAAAAGGGTTCCTCTTTCTCTATATCCTCACCCAAATCTGTTGTTGTCTGAGTTGTTAATTTTAGCCATTCTGACAGGTGTGAGGTGATACCTCATTGTGGTTTTGATTTGTATTTCCCTGATGATGAGTGATGTTGAGCATCTTTTCATGTGTCTGTTAGCCATCTGGATGTTTTCTTTAGAAAAGAGTCTATTCAGGTCTTCTGCCCATTTCTTCACTGGATTACTTGTTGTTTGGATGTTGAGTTTGATAAATTCTTTATACATTTTGGACACTAACCCTTTACCTGACATGTCATTTGCAAATATCTTCTCACATTCCATCAGTTGTCCTTTAGTTGTGTCGAAACTTAGCTGTGCAGAAGCTTTTTATTTTTTTTTTATTTTTTTATTTTTTTTAACGTTTATTTATTTTTTAGACAGAGAGAGACAGAGCATGAACAGGGGAGGAGCAGAGAGAGAGGGAGACACAGAATCCGAAACAGGCTCCAGGCTCTGAGCTATCAGCACAGAGCCCGATGCGGGGCTCGAACTCACCGACCAAGAGATCATGACCTGAGCCGAAGTCAGACGCTTAACTGACCAAGCCACCCAGGCGCCCCGAAGCTTTTTATTTTAATGAGGTCCCAATAGTTCATGTTTGCTTTTGCTTCCCTTGCCTCTGGAGACATGTCAAGTAAGAAGGTGCTGTGGCCAAAGTCAAAGAGGTTTTTGCCTGTTTTCTCCTCTAGGATTTTGATGGCTTCCTGTCTTACATTTAGGTCTTTCATCCATATTGAGTTTATTTTTGTGTATGGTGTAAGAAAGTAGTCCAGGTTCATTCTTGTGCATGTCGCTGTCCAGTTTTCCCAACACCGTTTGTTGAAGGGGTTTTCCATTGTATATTTTTTCCTGCTTTGCCAAAGGTTAGTTAGCCATATGTTTGTGGGTCCATTTCTGGTTCTCTATTCTGTTATATTGATCTGAGTGTCTTTTTTTGTGCAAGTACCATACTGTCTTGGTGATTACAGCTTTGTAATGTATCTTGAAGTCCGGGACTGTGATGCCTCCAGCTTCAGTTTTCTTTTTCAAGATTGCTTTGGCTATTCGGGGTCTTTTCTAGTTCCATACAAATTTTAGGATTTTGGTCTAGCTCTGTGAAGAATGTTGGTGTTATTTTGATAGGGATTGAAATGTATATGTAGATTTCTTCGGGTAGTATTCACATTTTAACAATATTTGTTCTTCCTATCCCGGAGCATGGATTATTTTCCTTTTTTGTCTGTGTCTTCTTCTATTTTGTTCATAAGCTTTCTATAATTTTCAGTATATAGATTTTTCACCACTTCGGTTAGATTTATTCCTAGGTATTTTACGGTTTTTGGTGTAATTATAAATGGGATCCATTCCTTGATTTCTCTTTTTGTTGCTTCGTTATTGGTGTATAGAAATGCAACCAGCTTGTGTGCATTGATTTTATATCTTGCAATTGTGCTGAAGTCATGGATCAGTTCTAGCAGTTTTTTGGTGGACTCTCTTGGGTTTTCTATATAGAGTATCATGTTGCCTGTGTAGAGTGAAAGTTGGACTTCGTCCCAGCCAATTTGGATACCTTTTCTGTCTTTGTGTTGTCTGATTGCTGAGGCTGACTTCCAATACTATGTTCATTAACAGTGTCAAGAGTGAACATCCCTGTTGTGTTCCTGACCTTCAGGGAATGCTCTCAGTTTTTCCCCATGGAGGATAATATTAGCAGTGGGTGTTTCATATATGGCTTTTATGATCTTGAGGCATGATCCTTCTATTCCTACTTTATTGAGGGTTTTTGTCAAGAAAGGATGCTGTATTCTGTCAAATGCTTTCTCTGCATTTATTGAGAGGATCATGTGGTTCTTGTCCTTTCTTTTATTGATGTGATGAATCAGATTGATTGTTTTGTGGATATTGAACCAGCCCTGCATCCCAGGTATAAACCTACTTGATCATGCTGAGTAATTCTTTTGATGTATTGTTGGATCTGGTTGGCTAGTATTTTGTTGAGAATTTTTTCATCCATGATCATCAAGGAAATGGGTCTGTAATTTTCCTTTTTAATGGAGTCTTTGATTTTGGAATCAAGGTAATGCTGGCCTTGCAGAATGAGTTTAGAAGTTTTCCTTACATTTCTATATTTTGGAACAACTTCAAAAGAATAGGTCTTAACTCTTCTTTAAATGTTTGGTAGAATTCTCCTGGAAAGCCATTGGCCCTGGGCTCTTATTTGGTGGGAGATTCCTGATTACTGATTCAATTTCTTTACTGGTTATGGGTCTCTTCAAATATTCTATTTCTTCCTGTTTCAGTATTGGTAGTTTATAGGTTTCCAGGAATTTGTCCATTTCTTCCAGGTTGCCCAATTTGTTGACATATATTGCTCAGATTATTCTTGTTTGTATTTATGCAATGTTGGTTGTGATCTCTCCCCTTTAATTTGTGATTTTATTGATTTTCATCCTTTCCTTTCTCTTTTGACCAATCTCGCTAGGGGTTTATCAATTTTGTTAATTCTTTCAAAGAAACAGGTCCTGGTTTGATCCATTTTACCATTTTTGTTTGTTTTGTTTTCTGATGTTGGTATCATTGGTTTCTGTTCTTATCTTTATTATTTCCCTTCTGCTGGTGTTGGGCTTTACTTGCTGTTCTTTTTCCAGCCCTTACGGTGTGAGGTTATGTTGTATATGTAAGACCTTTTTTCCTTCTTTAGGAACACCTGGATTGCTATATACCTCCCTCTTATGACCACCCTTGCTGTATCCCAGAGGTTTAAGACTGTCATGTTTTCATTTTCATTGGCTTTTTAATTTCCTTTGTAATTTCTTGGTTTACCCATTCATTCTTTAGTAGGATTTTCTTTAATCTCTAAGTATGCATGGTCTTTCCAGATTTTTTTCTTATGGTTGATTTCGAGTTTCAGAGCATTATGGTCTCAAAATATGCAAGGTACGATCTCAATCTTTTTGTACTCCTTGAGGGCTCATTTGTGACCCAATATGTAATCTCTTCTGGAGAATGTTCCCTGTGCATTTGAGAAGAATGTGTATTCTGCTTCTTTATGAAATGTTCTGAATATATGTCTTAAATCCATCCAGTACAGTGTGTCATTCAAAGCCATTATTTCCTTGTTGATTTTCTGCTTGGATAATATGTCTATTGATGTAAGTGGGTTGTTGAGGTCCACTACTATTATGGTATTATCAATGAGTTTATGTTTGTGATTAATTGATTTATATGTTTGGGCTATTTCACATTGGGGGCATAAATGTTTATAATTAAATATTCTTGGTAGGTAGACCCCTTAATTATGACATAATGCCCTTCTTCATCCCGTTATAGTCTTTGTTTTAAAATCTAGTTTGTCTGATATAAGTATGGCTACTCCACCTTTCTTTTGGTGACCCTTGGCATGATAGATGGTGCTTCATCCCCTTACTTTCAATCTGCTGGTGCCTTTAGGTCTAAAATGAGTCTCTTATAAGTAGCATATAGATGGGTCTTGTTTTCTTATCCATTCTGATACTTTATGTCTTTTGCCTGGAGCGTTTAGTCCATTTACATTTTTATTTTTATTTATTTTTAATTTTTTAAATGTTTATTTATTTTTGAAGGAGAAAGAGACAGAGTGTGAGTAGGGGAGGGACAGAGAGAAAGGGAGACACAGAATCTGAAGCAGGCTCCAGGCTCTGAGCTGTCAGCACAGAGCACGACACGGGGCTCGAACTCACAAACCGTGAGATAATGACCGAGCCAAAGTCGGACACTCAACCGACTGAGCCACCCAGGTGCCCTTAGTCCATTTAAATTTTGAGTGAGCAATAAAAGATATTAATTTAATGCCATTTCAGTGTCTGTAGAGTTGGTATTTTTGGTGATGTTCTCTGGTCCTTTCTCGTCTTTGTTGCTTTTGGTCTTTTTTGTTTTGTTTTGTCTTTTCCTCAAAGAGTCCCCATAGTCGCCATTAAAATTTCTTGCAGAGCTGGTTTAGTGGTCACAAACTCCTTTACTTTTTGTTTTGGAAACTCTTTATGCCTCCTTCTACTTTGAATGAAGGCTTGCTGGATAAAGAATTCTTGGCTATATATTTTCTGATTCAGCACACTGACTATATCTTGCCACTCATTTTTGGCCTGCCAAGTTTTTGTGGATAGGTCTGCTGTGAACCTGACCTGTCTTCCCTTATAGGTTAAGGACTTTTTTCCCTTGATGCTTTCATGTATCTTTCCTAGTCTGTGTATTTTGTGAATTTGACTTGATATGACTTGGTGATGCCCAGTGTTTGCTGTATTTAATGGGAGTTCACTGTGCTTCCTGGATTTTGATGTCTGTGTCCTTCCCCAGATTAGCAAAGTTTTCTGCCATAATCTTCTCACATAAACCTTCTGCCCCTTTGTCCCTTTCTTTATCTTCTGAGATTCCTATGATTTGGATGTTATTCCTTTTTAATAAGTCACTGACTTCTCTAAGTCTTGTATAGTGATCATTTGCCTTGGTCTCCCTCTTTTTCTGTTTCATTATTCTCCATAATTTTATCTTCTTAATAGCTGATTCACTACTCTGTTTTGTCCATCCTTGCCATTGGGCATCTGTTAGAGACTGCATCTCAATTATAGCATTTTAAATTTCATTTGACTAGATTTTACTTCTTTTATGTCCACAGAAAGGGATTCTATGCTTTTTTTCAAGTCCAGTTAGTATTCTTATTATCGTGGTTCTAAATTCTAGTTCAGACACCTTCCTTATATCTGTATTGCTTAACTTACTGGGGTAGATCAGTGTCCATGAACACATGGTATGCATGGGAGAGGCAGATGTAGCGTCACCTGGCTTCCTAGTCTCTGGTGCAGGAACGTCGTGCTCTCCCTGACCCACAGTCAAGCACCCCTACTTTGCATCAGGCCTCCTTCTACTCACTGCCTCTACCCTGTCCATGTCCAAGCTGTCCACTTGCCAAGGGGTACCTCCAACCATATTTTTATTTCAGATGGGGTTTTATTTCAAAATCCCACACTTCAGAGAGCCCTGTGGCTTGGGCCCATGCCAATTTGCTAGGGGAGGGTCTCACTGAGCAACGGCTGGGTACCAGCTTGCCCCAGAAAACATTTCTGCAATCACACAGGGGCAGAGGTTTAGAGATTATTGCAAATCACAACACAGTCAATGCCAAGTTTCACCACACTCAGGTATCTTTGTCCCCACACCATCAAATGTGGCTTTTTTCTGGGGTCTGCTGGAACCTTTGCCTATGGGGAGGCCATGTAGCCTCTATCAAATGCACTCCAGGCAGGGAAACTGCTTCTCCACATGTGGCACACAGTACCCTTCGGTCCTTGCTGCCTGCCCCTGGGGATTAGCCCTACTTCCTCAGCAGAGCACCGCCAGGCACTGAGCTCCAAAACTTCAGACTCTGTGCTCCAATGTTTATGGAATCCTGGTAGTATTAAAGCCCTTTTTCTTTCTCCCCATCAATGGTTTTGGGAACAGATTTCTTGTTCAGTCCCTTGCGAGTGTTTTCACTCTTTGTCTTTCTCTCCAGCTACTTTTGGAGGAGTGCTTTTCTTGCACAATCATGATGTACCACACTCTCCCCATTTCTCTTTCTCTCTCCACGAAAATGGCTCCCTACACTCCATGGTTCTTCTCTCCCCTAGTTCACCTCTCTGCACTGCCTATCTGCCAAGTTCTTTCATTCAAGTTATGCAGATTGTTCTGTTAATCCTCAGATCAATTTCCTAGGGGTTCAAAATGGTTTAGTGCTGATCTGTGTTTCACAGACAACACAAGCTCAGGGTCTCCATGCTGCTCTGCCATTTTAACTTTCTTCTAATGTGTATTTCTTATGTACTTTCTATATGCCAGACATTGTGCTAGGCACATAAACAAATATAAGTAGAAAAATCTGGTTCCTCCAGATGGTATTATGCTAAGTGAGATTAGTCAGTCAGGAAAAGACAAAAATCCTATGACTTCACTCAGGTGAGGAGTTTAAGATACAAAGCAGATGAATATAAGGGAAGGGCAGCAAAAATCATGTAAAACCAGGGAGAGGGACGAAACATAAGAGACTCATAAATATGGAGAACAAACAGAGGATTACTAGAGGGATTGTAGGAGGGAGAATGGGCTAAATGGATAAGGGGCATTAAGAAATCTACTCCTGAAATCATTGTTGCCCTATATGCTAACTTGGATGTAAATTAAAAAAAAATAATAAATTTAAAAAGTATTAATATAAAAATAAAATTAGAAAAAAAAAGAAAAATCTTATTCCTAATCTCAAAAAATGTGAAACAACCCCGGAAGAAAAACTTTGCGCAAGTATTTATACTGAAGTATTGTTAGAAGAAAAGAAGACACTGTGCTCTTTTGTTGGTTACTTTTCAGTCTTATGCCAATCCTGGATCTCAAATTCACTGTATGTAAATAATTACCATATTGAATCAGTATGGTCGTTAAGACAACCCAGTGATAATCCACATGATCTCTCATGAAATTCTCTTTGAGAAAAAAAAAAAAATAGAAAAAAAAAGAAAAAAACCACAGCAACACTAAATTTTAGCTTAGTAATGTATCTTTTGATCGTTCCTGATCTTTGTTGAAAATCAAATTTATGGCTACCGAGGCATATATAGTCAGTTTATTCTAAAAGGTTCATCAATAATCTGTCAATCTTCAAAAGAAATGTAGAATCTACACTCTTTCCTCATTGTGTTCCTTAGATTGGTTTCCTGGATAAACTGATGGAGGAAACTTTAGGCTCCATTTTTTTTTTTTATTGTATATTCACATGTTAATTTTTAGGAATATATATTTCTGGAATCTTGTTATTAGTAAGGCAAGTACTAGTGATGGAAAGATATAAATGAGATAGATATAATATATAAATATTAGCTCCAGAATATTTAATCCTTCTCTATTATTTATTTTTAATTTTTTTATCTTCATAATATCCCCAACTCTTTATGTTTTTCCTGTTTCCTCATGACAAAACTAAGGCTATATTGCTTTGGTTAAGATATAGTAAATAAATAAAATAACACAGTAAGTTAATAAAATTTCTTGCATAAAAAGTTACTCTAGTAATAAATGACAAACCTGGGATTAAAAACAGAGTTCTTTTTCATGTAAAAATCTTGGCATACTAAGTGGCAGTGACAGCTTTCTAGTGACACCAAGGTTTATGCTTTGAAGTTTGAAAATTTTAAGATTCAGCCAATCAAACCTTTCTGGTGATGTTTTATAATAATTTAAACTATATGTTTGCTTTGAGACTTGAACTTGACTACTAGTTATAATTTTATATCAGCTACTTTATGCTCTTAACACAAAGGTAAGTAAAGGAGTGCCACTTGGGGCAGAGTGACCTGTATAAGGACAGAATTCATTCGATGTATTTGGAACTAACATAAAAACCAATTTATTGAAAGAAGAATAATTTGGAAGGAAAAACTTTCCTGTTTGTTTTTGAAGATAAAGTGACTTTGGAAAATATTAATTTTAAGTCTCTTCCAGACAGGATTTTCAGAGTGGTAAATAATTTGGGACACAATATTCTTATACATTTTAAATCTATATAATTTACTATTTCATTCATTTTTCAGTGTAAAGTTGAGAAGTCATTTTTACCAAGTCTTCCTAATTGGTACATGCAATTCATGCAGATCATTCGAAACTGAATGTCTATGAATTAGGAAAAAACCTGCTGACATATTCTAGTATTTCTATGTAATTTACTTTATGATACTTAATGATATTCCAACAACTTCACTGTTCTATAACACATTGTTTTTGTCTCACTGGCCAAACAATGTCCTAACATATCATCCTGAAAATTTGGATTCCCATGTCATAATTCATATGACTCATTCACTTAAATACTTATTGATCACTTTATATATAATGTGCTGGGGAGGGGTCTACAGGTGCATTTATGTCCTTTGTTTGAAAGCCATTTTCTACAGATTGAGGTAAAATGATTTTCCTTAATGCTATCTTCCTGGTTTCCATATACCCCATCTCCTAGACTATAGCAACTTTGAAAGAGTGAAGAGAAAATATAGTAAATAAAAGCATGAATGAACAGTTCCTTCCTAGAGTTAAAACCTAGGAACTGTAGGATTAAACCACAGAAGTCATCAGCTCCTTAATGCACTAGATTCACCTTCATGCACTGGAAGGGCTACTTGTGATCACAGAAAGGTCCAACTCTCCCAAGGTCTTCTAACCTTATCTGTCAGTGGGTAACTCTCTCAGTTTGTAGGATCTTTTTGTATTGACAACAGTTGTAGAATGCCTGAACATTCAGAGATAGAGCTTCACACAGATTTAGAAGTTAAAATGTAGTAACAACAACAACAACAAAAGTGCCACTGCTCCAGCAGGAATTAGAAGTGGACCTTTGGGGAAACAGAAAGTGATAGATTAGGCTCATCTGAAATCACCTATGGCTGTAAAAGATGCTGCTCTAATAACCAGGATGTTAGCCCCAGTGTTCTGGAGATGTTCCAGTTCTATAATTACTTCTGCCTACCTACTTTCCTCCTTGAAGTTTCAATGGAATTATTTTCCTTGCCTTTTGTGGAAAGGAAAGAAAGAAGCTAATAAGGTTATATCCAGCTAAAACAACACTAATATATAGTTACTGAAATTTTAAGTAAGAATAAACTATACATTTCCTTGTTAAAAGATTTAATTATGTGCTCCAGATATGTCTTTGCTCATATAAAGATAATTAGAAACTGACATATTCCAAATATAAAGTACTCATGGGAATTTAAAAATTTCATAAATGTTCTGTTTACAATGTAATTTTGAGAAATACACTTAACAGACAACACAGTTTTAACTTTTTCCTCACATAACAAGCCCATATTCCATATAATTTTAAAATGGCTAACTTTTAAAAAAATTTTTTTATCTATTTTTGAGAGACAGAAAGCATAAGTGGGGTAGGGGCAGAGAAAGAGGGAGACAGAGAATCTGAAGCAGGTTCTGTGCTGTCAGTGTAAAGCCTGATGTAGGCTCGAACCCATGAACCATGAGATCATGACCTGAGATGAAGTTGGACATTCAACCCGCTCAGCCATCGAGGCACCACCCCAAAATGTTTAAATATTAACTCATGACTCTGAAGTCTCTAGATTGACACGTCCTTTAAAGTTGTTTACCAGTGCCTTAAAAAAATATCATTAATGCTAGTGACAAAGTTGTTTTAGTCTAAAGGTGAATTAACAGATTTTTAATATTGTGGCAACATGGACAATTCATTTTATTACTCAGTATGAAAAGAAACTCAGATTTGAAAGAGAGCTTTGATATTGCCCTAGCCTATTCTTCTGAGGAACTGAGAACTTTAATACTTGAATTATAAAAACAGTAGAAAAAAGGAAACTTGTTCAGGAATGTAAATTTTTTTACATTTTGAGTTATTATCAATTTACTAAGTGGAAACTCATTTTAGTTTACAATTAAAGTTATATTTATTATATATTATTTTTATTAGCCTCCTGTTATGACATTAATAAAGCCATAACAAGATTTATATCATAACAAAATTTTGCAACAATTTTTCCTGTTAACATGAATGTGACCATGTAGAAATCAATGTGTTATTCTGCTAACATGTTATTCTTACAATGCTTGCTATTCTGAAAAACGTATTTCTTGCTACTAACCTTCTCCACAGTGTGACAAATGCAGTTTACAAATTATCAATTAGAGCATAATTTGGGAAGCATTGAAACAGTACTGACTGAAGATCATTTGAAGGAATTTAGGAAGAAAGGTCGTAGCTACAGCAGAGTGGCTTTGAACCTCTATCACTACTGGGTTAGTAAAGTTTTTTCTCTGGTACATTGTTTGGCTGCATCCTAGGTTGAAAATTTTCTTCCTAATACTGAAGACTCAAAAGCATTATCTCTTTCTTATTCTCTTGCAAGTATACTTGAAATAGGGAGTAAACTATTTCATGGATAGTGTTATTCTCACCCTTACAATGTCTATTCTTCCATTTGCTCCAGCATACCTGAATTATTTCTGTGTCTTCAGTTCATCTATTTGTTAACATGTTGATGGCTCCTGCATATCTACTGCCTTCAGCTATCCAAAAGATACTATAAAGTTTAATATTTGGGGTGTTAATATGTACCTTAATAACTAAAGCTGTCATTTTCTGATATGGGAATTAAAACCCTTACTAAAACAATTTGGCCATATTCAGAGTCAGAGTACAGCTCTGTCAAAGCATATTGAACAAATCTCTCTGAATTTAAAAGTAAAATAAATTTCGTCAAAATAGTCATGTGGGAGACGAAGAAATATCTACATTATAGCAGAAGATCAAAACACATTAGATTTCCATTATATGTTAATAGTACAGATATATTTATACTACATAAAGTAGAATACACAGGTATTAATAGGTTGTTCATTTATTTATTCAAGAATGCAGCCTATTTTACTCAGTGAAGTTAGAAGATACAAATGAGTATAATGTAATATACTGGTCACAGTCCATGTGCTATGCATCTGGACTGTGCCTACTACAGATATTAGTGTTTTAATCTTGTGCAAACCACTTCTCTGATGCTCAGGAGGGAGATGAACTAGATTATTCTCCCAATATCTGAGACATTACAACAACCTACAAGAAATCTTAATTTATTTAAAATACATAAACACTTTAGACACAAGGGGCCACTTTTATGCATTTATTGTGTCTTTTTATCAACTTCAGGTAACTGGAAATACTTTATGCTTTGTTTTGGAGTTATTTAAAATATGTGTTCCCCTGAGCTCACTTTTTATTTTATTTTTTTTACTTTGCATGTACCTGCGGTATAGGATGTATGTTATGTATAGCATATCTTTGTGCATTAAATTAATTAAAAATAATTATATGGTTTTCCTTAAATTTATATGGACATGCAGAGGACCTAGAGTGGTGAAAAATTCTTATAAAAGATGAGCAAAGTAGAAGGAGTAACACTACCTGATTTCAAGACTTATTTTAATTGTACAGTAATTTTTAAAAATGATACATTTATTAAGGTTGAATGGAACTGACATACAGACCAATAAATAGGTCAATAGAAAAAAATATAGATTCTAGAATCATTCTCACACATTAAAAAAAAGTTATTTTTCACACAAAAAAAAGTGTAAAAGCACTTCAATAGCTGGAATGATTGATATTCATGCACCAAAAAAAAAAAAAAAAACCTTCTACCTTATATTTTTATTTTACCCCATGTACAAAAATTAACTTAAAATAGGTAATGGATCACAACTAAAAACTACAACTATAAGCTGGAAGGAAGATGGCGGCGTAGGAGGATGCTGGGCTCACCACATCCAGCTGACCACTTAGATTCCACCCACATTTCCCTAAATAACCCAGAAAACCACCAGAAGATGAGCAGAATGGACTCTCCAGAGCCAAACGTAGACTAGAGGCCCACGGAAGAGGGTGGGAAGGGCAGAGAGGCGGTGCATGCTACACAGACTGGAAGGAGGGAGCTGGGGCAGTGGAGGGGCAGCCAGCCCACCCGCAAGGCAGAGCCCCTAAGTCTGGCTTACAAAAGCTGAGGGGTGAGAGGGAGTGTGTTCTGACAGCCAGCGGGACTTAACATCTGGAAGGTTATAAGTCAACAGCCCTGCTTGGAGAGCAGGAGGGAGAGTTGTTGAGCCCCGGAGTACAGAGCTCAGCCTGGTGGGAACAAAGGCACTGGGAAGCGCCATCACTCTTGTCCATCCCCCAGCCAAAATCCCAAAGTGAACCGGTTCCCATCACAGAACTTGTTTGCACTGGGCAAACACCCAAGGTTGTGTTTTGGTGGATCCATCCCTCTGATGGGTCTGCCTCCCTCCCGGTGCCACAGGGCCCCTTCCAAAGGAGACCACCGAAGGCAAAGCCAGCTGAATCTGCCCCTCCCGCCCCATGCACCTTGCGGATCCCCCCAGCTAATATGCCAGATCCCATCAAGGCAGCACCACAAGCCTGTCAGTGTGCATATAGCCCAGACAGGGGCCACACAACTCCACAGTGAGTCCTGCCCCTGGGAGAGGGGAAGATAAGGTACACACCGGTCTGACTGTGGCCCCAGTGGTGGGCTGGGGGCAGACATCAGGTCTGACTGCGGCCCCGCCCAACAACACAAGTTACTCCAGACAGCAAAGAGGAAGAGCCCTGCAGTTCCACCCCACTCCAGGGACTCTCCAGAAAGATGAAACGGGCGAATTCTCCACAAAAGAAACTCCAGGAAGTAGTGACAGCTAACGAACTGATCAAAAACAATTTAAGCAAAATAGCAGAAAATGAATATAAAATAATAGTCATAAAATTAGTCACTTGGCTTGAAAAAAGTATAGAGGACAGCAGAGAATCTATTACTAGAGAGATCAAGGGACTAAGAAACAGGAGGAGCTAAAAAATGCTATACATTAGCTGCAAAATAAAAAGGAGGCGACCACAGCTCGGATTGAAGGGGCAGAGGAGAGAATAGGTGAATTAGAAGATAAAAAATATGGAAAAGAGGAGGCTGAGAAAAAGAGAGATTTAAAAAAAAGAGTATGAGGGGAAAATTAGAGACCTGACACAACTAAACGTAATAACATACGTATAATCGGGATTCCAGAGGAGGAAGAGAGAGGGAAAGGTGCTGATGGTGTACTTGAAGAAATAATAGCTGAGAACTTCCCTGATCTGAGGAAGGAAAAAGGCATTGAAATCCAAGAGGCACAGAGAACTACCTTCAGATGTAACTTGAATCGATCTTCTGCATTACATATCATAGTCAAACTGGCAAAATACAAGGATAAAGAGACAATTCTGAAAGCAGCTAGGGATAAATGTGCTCTAACATATAAAGGGAGACCTATAAGACTCGTGACCGATCTCTCTACTGAAACTTGGCAGGCAAGAAAGGAAGGGCAGGAAACCTTCAATGTGACGAACAGAAAAAATATGCAGCCGAGAATACTTTATCCAGCAAGTCTGTCATTTAGAATAGAAGGAGAAATAAAGGTCTTCCCAAACAAAAACTGAAGGAATTCGTCACCTGTAAATCACCCCTACAAGAGATCCTAAGGGGGATCCTGTGAGGCAAAGTACCAGAGACATCACTACAAGCATGAAACCTACGGACATCACAATGACTCTAAACCCATATCTTTCTATAATAACACTGAATGTAAATGGACTAAATGCACCAACCAAAAGACATAGGGTATCAGAATGGATAAAAAAACAAGACCCATCTATTTGCTGTCTACAAGAGACTCATTTTAGACATGAGGACACCTTCAGATTGAAAGTGAGGGAATGGAGAACTATTTATCATGCCACTGGAAGTCAAAAGAAAGCTGGAGTAGCCATACTTATATGAGACAAACTAGACTTTAAATTAAAGGCTGTAACAAGAGATGAAGAAGGGCATTATAGAATAATCACAGGGTCTATCCATCAGGAAGAGCTAACAATTATAAATGTCTATGCGCCAAATACAGGGGCCCCCAAATATATAAAACAATTACTCACAAACATAAGCAACCTTTTGATAAGAATGTGGTAATTGCAGGGGACTTTAACACTCCACTTACAACAATGGATAGATCATCTAGACACAGGATCAATAAAGAAACAAGGGCCCTGAATGATACATTGGATCAGATGACTTGACAGATATATTTAGAACTCTGCATCCCAAAGCAACAGAATATACTTTCTTCTCGAGTGCACATGGAACATTCTCCAAGATAGATCACATGCTGGGTCACAAAACAGCCCTTTGTAAGTCTACAAGAATTGAAATCATACCATGCATACTTTCAGACCACAATGCTATGAGGCTTGAAATCAACCACAGGAAAAAGTCTGGAAAACCTCCAAAAGCACGGAGGCTAAAGAACACCCTACTAAAGAATGAATGGGTCAACCAGGCAATTAGAGAAGAAATTAAGAAATATATGGAAACAAATGAAAATACAACAATCCAAACGCTTTGGGATGCAGTGAAGGCAGTCCTGAGAGGAAAATACATTGCAATCCAGGCCTATCTCAAGAAACAAGAAAAATCCCGAATACAAAATCTAACAGCACACCTAAAGGAAATAGAAACAGAACAGCAAAGACACCCCAAACCCAGCAGAAGAAGAGAAATAATAAAGATCAGAGCAGAAATAAACAATATAGAATCTAAAAAAAACTGTAGAGCAGATCAATGAAGCCCAGAGTTGGTTTTTTGAAAAAATAAACAAAATTGATAAACCTTTAGCCAGGCTTCTCAAAAAGAAAAGGGAGATAACCCAAATAGATAAAATTATGAGTGAAAATGGAATTATTACAACCAATCCCTCAGAGATACAAGCAATTATCAGGGAATACTATGAAAAATTATATGCCAACAAACTGGACAACCTGGAAGAAATGGACAAATTCCTAAACACCCACACACTTCCAAAACTCAAACAGAAAGGAATAGAAAGCTTTAACAGACCCATAACCAGCAAAGAAATGGAATCAGTTATCAAAAATCTCCCAACAAATAAGAGTCCAGGATCAGATGTCTTCCCTGGGGAATTCTACCAGCTATTTAAAGCAGGGAAAATACCTATCCTTCTCAAGCTATTCCAAGAAATAGAAAGGGAAGGAAAACTTCCAGACTCATTCTATGAAGCCAGCATTACTTTGATTGCTAAACCAGAGACCCAGTAAAAAAAAGAGAACTTCAGGCCAATATCCCTGATGAATATGGATGCAAAAATTTTCAATTAGATACTAGCAAATCGAATTCAACAGCATATAAAAAGAATTATTCACCATGATCAAGTGGGATCCATTCCTGGGATGCAGGGCTGGTTCAACATTTGCAAATTAATCAATGTGATACATCACATTAATAAAAGAAGAGATAAGAACCATATGATCCTGTCAATCGATACAGAAAAAGCATTTGACAAAATTCAGCATCCTTTAATAAAAACCCTCGAGAAAGTTGGGATAGAAGGAACATACTTAAACATGATAAAAGCCATTTATGAAAAGCCCACAGCTAATATCATCCTCAATGGGGAAAAACTGAGAGCTTTCTCCCTGAGATTAGGAACACGACAGGGATGCCCACTCTCACCGCTGTTGTTTAACATAGTGTTGGAAGTGCTAGCATCAGCAATCAGACAACAAAAGGAAATCAAAGGCATCAACATTGGCAAAGATGAAGTCAAACTTTCACTTTTTGCAGATGATATGATATTATACATGGAAAATCTGACAGATTCCACCAAAAGTCTGCTACAACTGATACATGAATTCAGCAAAGTCGCAGGATACAAAATCAATGTACAGAAATCAGTTGCATTCTTGTACGCTAATAATGAAGCAACAGAAAGACAAATAAAGACACTGATCCCATTCACAATTGCACCAAGAAGCATAAAATACCTAGGAATAAACCTAACCAAAGATGTAAAAGATCTGTATGCTGAAAACTATAGAAAGCTTATGAAGGAATTGAAGAAGATATAAAGAAATGGAAAAGCATTCCGTGATCATGGGTTGGAAGAATAAATATTGTTAAAATGTCAATGCTACCTAAAGCAATCTACACATTCAATGCAATCCCAATCAAAATTGCACCAGAATTCTTCTTGAAGCTAGAACAAGCAATCCTAAAATTTGTATGGAACCACAAAAGGCCCCGAATAGCCAAAGTAATTTTGAAGAAGAAGACCAGAGCAGAAGGCATCACAATCCGAGACTTTAGCCTCTACTACAAAGCTGTAATCATCAAGACAGCGTGGTATTGGCACAAAAACAGACACATAGACCAATGGAATAGAATAGAAACCCCAGAACTAGACCCACAAACATATGGCCAACTAATCTTTGACAAAGCAGGAAAGAATACCCAGTGGGAAAAAGTCTCTTTAACAAATGGTGCTGGGAGAACTGGACAGCAACATGCAAAAGGATGAAACTAGACCACTCTCTTACACCATTCACAAAAACACACTCAAAATGGATAAAGGACCTGAATGTAGACAGGAAACCATCAAAACCCTAGAGGAAAAAGCATGAAAAGAGCCTCTCTGACCTCAGCCGCAGCAATTTCTTACTTGACACATCCCCAAAGACAAGGGAATTAGAAGCAAAAATGAACTTTTGGGACCTCATGAAGATAAAATCTTCTGCACAGCAAAGGAAACAACCAACAAAACTAAAAGGCAACTAACAGAGTGGGAAAAGATATTTGCAAATGACAAATCGGACAAAGGACTAGTATCTAAAATCTATGAAGAGCTCACCAAACTTCACACCTGAAAAACAAATAATCCAGTGAAGAAATGGGCAGAAAACATGAATAGATACTTCTCTAAAGAAGACATCCGGATGGCCAACAGGTACATGAAAAGATGCTCAATGTCGCTCCTCATGAAGCAAATACAAATTAAAACCACACTCAGATATCACCTCACGCCAGTCAGAGTGGCCAAAATGAACAAATCAGGAGACTATAGATGCTGGAGAGGATGTGGAGAAACGGGAACCCTCTTGCACTGTTGGTGGGAATGCAAACTGTTGTAGCTGCTCTGGAAAACAGTGTGGAGGTTCCTCAAAAAATTAAAAATAGACCTAACCTATGGACACAGCAGTAGCACTGCTAGGAATTTACCCAAGGGATACAGGAGTGCTGATGCATAGGGGCACTTGTACCCCAAAGTTTATAGCAGCACTCTCAACAATAGCCAAATTATGGAAAAGGCCTAAATGTCCATCAGCTGATGAATGGATAAAGAAATTGTGGTTTATATACACAATAGAGTACTACATGGCAATGACAAAAATGAAATATGGCCTTTTGTAGCAACGTGGATGGAACTGGAGAGTGTTATGCTAAGTGAAATAAGTCATACAGAGAAAGACAGATATCATTTGTTTTCACTCTTATGGGGATCCTGAGAAACTTAACAAAAGTCCATGTTGGAGGGGGGAAAAAAAGAGGCTAGAGAGGGAGAGAGCCAAAGCATAAGAGACTCAAAAACTGAGAACAAACAGAGGGTTGATGGGGGTGGGAGGGAGGGAGGGGAGGGTGGGTGATGGGTATTGAAAAGGGCATTTTTTGGGATGAGCACTGGGTGTTGTATGGAAACCAATTTGACAATAAATTTCATTAAATAAATAAAATGTTTTCTTTATCACTATATTTTTTCATTTTAATTATATGTCATGGTGTGGATCTGCTTTTGTTTACTTTTTTGGAGGTTCTCTGTGCGTCCTGGATCTGGATAAATGTTTCCTTCCCCATATTAGGGAAGTTTTTAGCATTATCTCTCCAAATAAATTCTCTGCCATCTTTTTTCTCTTCTTCTTCTTCTTCTGAGACTCCTATAATGTGAATGTTATTTTGTTTGATGGAGTTATTGAGTTTCTTAAGTCTATTCTCATTTTCTATCATTCTTTTTTCTCTTTTATCTTGATTACTTTCCATTACTGTGTCTTCTATGTCATTAATGCATTCCTCTGCTTCTTACAGCCTGCTGTTCATTGCATCAACCTGTTTCTAATCTTGTTTATTGCACTCTTCAAATCTGACTGGTTCATTGTACCTTTTGTGTTAAAGGTCTCACTGATTCTTCCATTCTTTTCTGATGTCCAGTGAGTATCCTTTTGGTCATTACTTTAAATAATCCATCAGGCAGGTTATGTGTATCTGTTTTACTTAGATCTCTGGCTATGGCTCTGTCCTTTCCTTTGATTTGGGATAAATTTTGTCATCTTCTCATTTTGTCTATCTCTGTGCCTATTTCTCTGTGTTAGGAAAGTCAGCTATGTCTGCTATTCTTGAGGGTAATGGTCCTATTAAGCAGAATTCCTGTAATGCCCAGGACTCTACGTAGTATCCCCTTTTCCCTAGGTCCTGGCACTTCAAGGAGTGTCTCCAATGTGTGCTGCACATACTGTGCTGTTGTGTCCTGGCTGCCTGATCCTTGAGGCCAGTTGTCAGCAGAGGCTCTCTTTGTTTGTTGTGGGCAATGTTTGGTCCCTGGATTGAATGTGGTAATGTGATGAATTTTAATTGGGTGTGCTCTGGTCTGCTTGACAAATGAGACCTATGGGCACCGCCACTGGACCCAAGGTTTCACAAAATTCTCAGGTTGGGAGATACAATGTTGTCAGGGGTTTGGGCCAGTTTTCTGGGGGAGGGGGCCAGTAGTGCTGGGACTGAGGCAATCATGACTGGGAAGCACAGTTCCACCAGAGCATGGAGGGTAGGACTTGGTGTAAGCTAGTTAGGTATTGAGTGTCAGGGCTGTGCTGGTTCTTTCAGGTGCCCCTGTGCTTATGCCGAGGAGTAGGGGAGGGAAATGGTGACTGTCAGTTCCTTTGTTCCCAAAGGAGACACTCCTGAATGTTGACTCTGGAACATACTCTGAGAAAATAACTTCTCCACTCTGTGTCCCAGTCATTCTTCAGATCACTGTTTCCACACTGTGTGTCTATGGGCTGTTTGCCCTGGTTCTGTCCTAGAACAGCCCCATTGCTTCCAGGCTCTCTCTCTGCCAAGCCCACTGACCCTTAGAACTCCAGGCTTTAAGCTCCAGTGGTTTCAAGAACTCAGAAAATTCAACCCTATCATTTTCAAGCCAATTTCTTTGGGGATTCATTTTCCCTCTGAGCTCCCTTATGTGTTAGTCCGTTTCTCACCCTTGTCAGTGTCCACAGCTCCCTCTCCACCACAGCAGCCATGATCTATTTCTCTCCCAAACTGCATCTCTACTTCCTACCTTCTTCGATGCGGTCTCTTCTCCACCTTTAGTTGTGGAATTTGTTCTTCCAGTCTTCACATAGGTTTCTGGGGTATATAGGATGACTTGATAGTTACCTAGTTGTATTCATGTTGGTGGAGGGGAAATCTAGGGTCCTCCTACTCTGTCACCACCTTCGTCTCTTTACCTGTTTTTGGAGGTTTAAAAAAATATTTTTATAATCATTAGATCAAAGCACTTTTTCCTAGAAAGTGAGCATAACCAGAGAACTTTGAAGACTATTTTTAGAGCATGTGAATCCCTTAAAGTAGATCCATAAATTCTCATATATTTTCTATCAATTCTAAATAACTATGCATAGTATATAAAATATGGTTAAAAACTTTGTGTATATGCACACCTGTACATAATTAAGCCCATAAAGGAAACAAAGTGTTCGTGAGACAGCACCTATTCTTACATATGCTATGCACTCTGATTTTTGCTGTTTTGTTCTATCTTATTTTAAAAATAGTGTTACCTAGCCCTCTAACTTGATCTTATGACCCACTGCTCCATCATAACCCATAAATGGGTCAATTCACAGTTTGAAAAATACTGTTGTAAGTCTCCTAGTATTCCATATTAAAAAGTAATGCTTGGGGGCTGAGCTAAAAATACAGTTCTAAGCTTCTCTGCCTTAAAGAATTAGGGATATCTTAGTTGTGTTCAGTTTATAATTCTTAACACAGGGAAAGACTAGAAGCTATCACCATTAAATGAGACTTCTCTCTCTCTCTCTCTCTCTCTCTCTCTGTCTCTGTCTCTGTGTGTGTGTGTGTATGTGCATCAGGCTATCTAAAGAGAATTATATTTATCAAGTTTTAGAAAATTCTGAAGCCAGTTCGAAACATGTTGTACCAAAAAAACCCAACTGATACAATATTTTTCAAATACTAGTTTGTCTGATTTTACTTCCTGAGATATTCTATTGTTTTTATGTATTTTCATGTCTTAAATTACCTTCTCATACTTAAAAAGAAATAAAGATACATATGAATTAAAACCAACTTATGTGTATCACCAGTTTATTTCCTAATTTGATTTCTTTGCTTCAAAATAAAAGGAATCAAAAGCATGTAAAAAGCAGTCAGGACCTGTTTCCATGGATTCATCTTGCTACCAGGTACCAGGACATATGTGTGTGACAGAACTGTTGATTACATTTCTAACTCATACTTCAAAGACACTCTGGATTATGCATCGTTTGAAAGTGACTTTATATAATCCAATGCTGGGGGCCACTGTTCGTTTCATTATCAAATCACAAGCCATAAGATTCAAAACTGGGCTAATATTACTCATCTTTTGTGTTCACGCCTGTTAGATTCAAGGTATAAGCAGCACATTCACAAGCAATTTTATCATCTCTGCATCCTAATACTGTATTCTATTTTTAAGTAGAAACGGACAATGTATTTTTTCTAAATTTGTATGCATACTTAGCAAGGGCTATACACTAAAGAATATCTAATTTAAATCAATAAGAGTGTGTGTGTGTGTGTGTGTGTGTGTGTGTGTGTGTGTGTATTCTTAATGGGGAGATTTTTTTTTTTAAATAAATTCGGGAGGCATTTAAAAATCTCAACAATGGGGGCACGTGGGTGACTTAGTTGGTTACGTGTCTGACTTAGGCTCAGGTCATGATCTCGTGGTTCGTGAGTTCAAGCCCTGCATCTGGCTTTGTGCTGACAGCTCAAAGCCTGGAGCTTGCTTAGGATTCTTTGTCTCCCTCTCCCTCTGCCCCTCCCTCACTCATGCTCTGTTTCTCTCTCAAAAAAAAAAAAAAAGTGTCAAAAATGAATGCCTGTTTGTAGAGGCACATTCCAAGTAGAGCCATCATCCAGTATCACAGCATCCACTTGTGCTTTGCTCCCAGTAAACTGTTAATAGAAAAGTTACTCAATACATTACTCTTTCCTCAATTGTGAGAGGTTGGTAACATGTCGGTGTTTGTTATGCTTTTTAGGTTTACAGATTAAAAAAAAAAAAGAATATCTGGAAGACACTATATATATTTGTACTTTGTCTATAATTCCTGAGGTATATTGATTTATTATGGTTTTTAAAATTTAACTAGGCCTCATACCACTTACCATATGTGATAGAATCTTCTAAGTTGTTGTTGCCCTTCTTTTTCTTCTTCTCCTCCCCCTTTTCCTTCTTCTTGTTTTGTTCCTCCTCTTCCTCCTCCTCCTTCATCATCATTAATCAACTTCATTACAAGCCCTATCAGATAAACACTATTATTATTATTACCTGTTTAATGTCACACAGCAAGTAACTAGCAAAGTCTGATGATTTCGTACCAGTTGATAGTATTATCAGTCGTGGATAGAAAGCAGCATCTTGTTTTAGCAGCTGAATAATCCTAGATGGCATTCATCAGCCTGTGAAATTTTTCCTAGCTCACAAACATAGATACCATTTCCAAAAACATTTATAAATCTGTTTTTGTCTGTTGTGGCTTATAGAATCAAAATGATTGTTTGTTAAAGACATCAGTGGTTCATTTTCTCTCAATAAGCGACTTACCTTTCAGGACTTTTCAAAATATTTGAGTTCATGCAAACAATAAAGATGCATATTTGTAACTGAGTAACTCACTTGCTGAATAACAAGAATGATGAATCAGTGAACACACCCAAATTTTATCTCATAGAGGAAATGAAAGTGTTACATTTGATCCTGTTGTATACTGGCTATAGATATGGGTATTTTAACAAGTTTCTTTTCCCTCTCCACTGTTGGTCAACTTGGAATGTTTTCTATTTCTTTCCAAGGAGAATGATGTGGCTGAAATTCTTCTATAGGATCTCTGAAGCCATCTATAAGTCTATAAATTCTCTTTGAAGAGATCTTAAAATTCCCAAGGAATTTGATTTATCCAGTTGCTAGGAACAGTCATTACTCTTACAGTATATGTAATAAAAAATGTGATAGAAAATACTAAAAATTGGGGTGCCTGGGTTCCTCAATCAGTTAAGTATCTGACTCTTGATTTCAGCTCAGATCATAATATCAGGGTCATGGAATCGAGGCCCCTGTTGGGCTCCATGCTGAGCTTGGAGCCTGATTAAGATTCTCTCTTTTGGGGTGCCTGGGTGGCTCAGTTGGTTGATGATGATGGTTCTTGATTTCAGCTCAGGTCATGATTCCAGGATTGTAGGATAGAGCCCCACATCAGGATCTGTGCTGGGCATGGATTGAGATTGTCTCTCCCTCGCTGTCTCTAGAATGAATGAATGGATGAATGAATAAAACTTAAAATCAGAATTTCTAAATTTAAGAGTGTGGATAACTCAGTCTGAAAAACTTCACATGCTGAAACTCCTTTGGATCATAACAATATTCGTGAAAGTATTACAAGAACTTCTGCAATCAAGAAAACAAATTATGCCAGCATTTCCTGAAACTTCTGAATATAAAGTCTCCTTCCATTCTTTGTAACAAACAGCTCAGTTAATACCCTTTATATTGTTCTAAATAAAAAATGTAATCATTAATGTTTGAAGTCTATGTGGCGTTTGATAAGTTGACTATCCTAAGTAGTGGTTTGCTCATATTTACTTCATAATGATGAGTAAAAAGGGGTGTCTTTGTAAAGTGCATTTTGTGACCAGGTGTGGGTAGTCCCTTGATACAATTTAGTTGAAGATTTTAGGACCTGAAGTCAGGTGGTCTGATGTCATTTGACTCCACAAACTACTAGGTGTACTATCTGAGGGTTTGGGAAATATCATATAAGATTAAGTTGATTTATCTGAAACTGTGGTTATTGATGGTATCTATCTCAGAGAATTAAAATAAATATTACCCAAGGTAGTTTCAATACTTAACAATGTAGTTACATAAGTACAACAGAGAATGACAAATAACATTAATTCTTAACTGCTTTCTTTCACATACCACATTGAATTTTGTCAACTTTCTTTCAGAATATGTCCAAAATCTGAGCACCAGATTTAAAAAGGATTATTGCAATGAACTTCTGACTTTTTTTTTTTTTCCTGCTTTTACTCTTGCCCCACCACAATGGATTCTCAAAGCCAGTGGCTAGGAGGTTCTACACAATCTTTCCCTGGCAGTCTCTCTGACTCAGCTCTTACTTTCACTCCCCATTACCCATTTCAGCTCCTTATCCTTTGGGCATGACCAGAACATGATTTTTGTTACAATCTTTGCATTGGCTGTTCTTTCTGCCTAGAAATCTCTTTACTCATCATATACAAACTCTTTGTTGTCAAGTCAATGCCAAATAATAGTTTACCAGAAACATCTTGTTTCAAGAATATGATCAGAATATACCACCTTTCTTTCTTCACATTACATATCTAACATTCTTTGAACTTACCACCGATGGATAATTTCAGTTTTCTCTCACTAGAACATAAGTTCCCTGAAGGAAATAATTTTTTTTTCTTATGCTGATGAATCCATAGAACCTAGAAAAGTATTACATAGAACTGGTGATTAATATTTGATGAATGGATTACTTTGTTGAATATTATATGCTTAGATTTTGCCACTTTTTTTTATTTTTTAATTTTTTTAAAAATTTTTTTTCAACGTTTATTTATTTTTGAGACAGAGAGAGAGCATGAACAGGGGAGGGTCAGAGACAGGGAGACACAGAATCTGAAACAGGCTCCAGGCTCCAAGCTGTCAGCACAGAGCCTGACGTGGGGCTCGAACTCACAGACCGCGAGATCATGACCTGAGCCGAAGTCAGGTGCCCAACCAACTGGGCCACCCAGGCGCCCCTGCCACTTTTTAATCAGTGTGATATTTCTTAGCTCTTTCAACTACCTTGAATTTAAAATTTTTTAAATTTTTTTTTCTATTTTTTTAATTTACATCCAAATTAGTTAGCATATAGTGCAACAATGATTTCAGGAGTAGATTCCTTAATGTCCCTTACCCATTTAGCCCACCCCCCCTCCTTCAACCCCTCCAGTAGCCCTCAGTTTGTCCTCCATATTTATGAGTCTTTTCTGTTTTGCCCCCCTCCCGGTTTTTATATTATTTTTGTTTCCCTTCCCTTATGTTCATCTGTTTTGTCTCTTAAAGTCCTCATATGAGTGAAGTCATATGATTTTTGTCTTTATCTGACTAATTTCACTTAGCATAATACCTTCCAGTTCCATCCATGTAGTTGCAAATGGCAAGATTTCATTCTTTTTGATTGTTGAGTAATATTTCATTGTATATTTAAATTTTTTTAATGTTTATTATTTTTTTTAAGACAGAGTGAGCAAGAGCACAAGTGGGGGAGGGGCAGAGAGGGAGACACAGAATCCGAAGCAGGCTCCAGGCTCTGAGCTGTCAGCACAGCCTGACGTGGAGCTCGAACTCACCCCGAGATCATGACCTGAGCCAAAGTCAGACGCTTAACCGACTGAGCCACCCAGGCTTGAATTTAGAGAGCACAGATGGGCAGAAAAACTTAGTACGTGCATTGCCAGGCACTGTTAGGGGCACAGAAAAAGGGTCAAGATCTAGTGATGATGGAAAAGAAGAACAACTTTTTTTATTCAGAGAAGCCTATTTTTGTTTTATGTATGTGAAGTCTTCTGGAATTTCTGATTGTATAAACGACATATTTTTTCTAGTTTCTGTTTTCTTGATGGTTGGTTTATTCATTGAATTTGTTACTTCTGTTTTCCCTCTCCATTTTTTCATATATTTAGTGATAATTCATTGTCCATTCATATAAATAATAGTTATTGGTAATAATAATAATTAATTATCACTATCAGAAATGAATGGGTTTCCTTACTGTTTCGATGGTAGGAAATGCAGCTGGGAATGGAAAAGCCCTGGTCATGAGAGGTGGGTAGAATGTGTTTCTGTCTGTGAGCTGTTATATCATTTAGGATAGTCTAAATTAAACAAAAAATATCTTGCTTTTCTTTGTAGCTGTATCATTCTGTCTAGGAGTACCATACTTGAATTTTTTATTTTGCTTCAAGAGCTTGTGTTACTAGCTCTTCTTAACCTTTGAACAAAATGTAAATAGAACTGTTTTTGTATGGAAGACAGAGGATTGGCCCAAAGAGTTACCATTTAGGATACCATATAGCACACTCCAGCTAATGGCTTCTGGGAGTTGTGTTGTGACCAGCACAACAAACACCGAGATCAGGGTCCTGAGGGTAGGGGAATGTAAGAAAAAAAGAGAGAAGAGAAGACAGTTTGGGAACAGGAGGATCCCCTGGGCTGATGGCCCAAGTGACGGCTTTATTGTTGCTGTACACAATCTTTTATATCAAGACTCTTATGGGTCAGGCCATTCTAAGAATAAACAGGTTTCACATGATCGCTGCCAACCAAAACATTTAGTTCTGTGTACCTTGTGAATTTTCTAAACGGGTCACAGCAAGACCTTGTTGATAAGATTGCTAGCACAACATAGTTCCCATGTTTGTTTCTATTTGGCCCAGAGTAGAAAAAGGGGAGGTAACATTACTGCCAACACCCACAGACCACAGGCTTCAGGAATTAACTTTCTCAGCCTTGACAAGGCTTTCGTATGCCCTTGAAAGTGGGGGAATGGGAGGGGGAACCACCGGGTTGGCTGAGTCAACAGGGAGCCATTGCTCGACCCGGTCTTAGCCTGGCACCGGGGCCTGGTCTCCCACAGAGTTGCCTGGGAATATCTTAGTTGGATCAATATGCATTTCATAAGTAGTCTTTCTATATTAATTTACTGAGATATATGGCTGTATTTAGTTTTGATGTTGATTTGAACAAAAGAGCTCTTTAATTTCTGTAATTCTTCAAAGTAGCTAGTCAACTTACCTTTCCTAGTTATTCGTATGCTATGTAGTTATTTAAATTTTATCCTTCTACTTTATCTTTTTAGTGAGACTTCAGAAAAAAAAAAAAAGGCATTGATGAAGTGCCTGGGTGGCTCAGTCGGTTGAGTGTCCAACTCTTGATTTTGGCTCATTTCATGATCCCAGGGTCATGGGATCGAGTTCTGTGTTGGGCTCTGCAGTGAGCATGAAGCCTGCCTAATACCCTCTCTCTCTTTCCTTCTGCTCCTCTCACTCCCCCTCTCAAATAAAAAAAAAAGGCATTGCACCCCATGATTTCAGTCAAATATGTGTGGGGTATTTAGAAGTTTCTATGCATGTACATGAATATAAGTGGATTCATGGCTACTGGTCCAGGTTGGCCCAATGGAAGAGAAAGAAGAGATGACAGATAATCAATGTAGTGGACTATATGCAGTTGAAGTGGTAAACATGAGACATTTAACAAACAGAAAGAGAACTAAAGCCAGCCGAGGGATTTGGGAATGCTTTTAGAAGAGAGAATGCTTATGCTGAATGCTGAATAATATATAAAATTTGAACAAACAAAGAGGTCTGGCAGGGGGGAGCCTAGAAATAAAAGCTTCAAATAATATTTTAGTTGGGGGAACATAATTATAATTAGTATAAAACAATATATAAAAATAACTGAAAAACATGTTCATCTTTAACATTAATTACTACAAGTAAAATGAAATATTAACTGGCAGAAGGAAACAGGGTTATACAAACTGACTTCTGGCCATTCTTTCTTCCTCAGTGTTTTTCTTCACAGTACAATATATTTTTATTAAGGCAAACCGTTAGTGTCAGAATGATGCTGTAATGTACCTAAAACATTTTAATGGTAGTGTCCAAATAAGTACAGATCCCATGCTCTTAGAGAGTCATTCAGCCTTAGGATAATTAAAAATGGCAGCTGATTAATTTTGTAGTTATGCTTCTTATTTTATGATACCCCAGATGTTTCCTTTCCCTCTATTTAAATAGTATTCACACTGCAAAGCATAAACATATTTGTTTTCCAGTGTGCAATTAAAACTGCCTGAACTCTGGAGACCATAAGCAATATCGTTTGACCTTGCGTGGGCTTTAGTTACAATATGCACTGACCAAATTACAATAAAACAAATAAGAGGTTAATGAAATTGCTTTCCTTCTTTTAAATTCATAATAGTGTACTAATTAAATATGTTTATTTCTACGTCTGTCTTCTTCCATTCTGTCTCCATTTTGCCCTACATTTACATTGTTCTTTAAGGCTTGACCCAAATCTTTTTCATTCACTTGGCATTACTAATTTCTTTAAATGTGTGCGTGTATGTGTGTGTGTATATGTGTGTGTGTGTGTGTGTGTGTGTGTATTTTTCCATCTGCAAGGAACTCAGATGCAAGAAATTGAATAATATTTATCATAAATAATTAAAAACACTATTGAAGTATAATTGCACACATATAAATATATGATTTTATAAATTTTGACAGATGTATATGCCCAAGAAACTCTCTAGAATTAAGATAAACATATTTAGTATTCTCAAAGTTTGCACATGTTCCCTTGTGACCCCTCTCTTCTCCCCTCCATGACCAACCTCCTTCCCCCATTCCCAGGGAAATTACTGATCAACTTTTTACAAACTTTCTATTGACTTCTTTGCATTTTTGACTAACAGTGTTTTATATAAATGGAATCATACAATATACTTGACTTGATTCACTCGGCATAATTACTTGAAAATTTATTCAGTAGGGCACCTGGGTGGCTCAGTAGGTTGAGCATCTGACTCGTGGTTTCAGCTCAGATCATGATCTCACAGGTGGTGGGTTTGAGCTCCGAGTTGGGCTCTGCGCTGTGTGGAGCCTTCTTGAGATTCTCTCACCCTCTCTCTCTTCCCCTCCCCTGCTCTTGCTCTATCAAATAAACTTTAAAATTTATCCAATAATTCCTTCATTTTGTTACTGAGTAGTATTTAATTCTATAGATGTACTATAGTTTGTTTATGCATTGATAAATTCACTTATTAATATTTGGTTTGCACATAGAATCTAGCTACTACAAGTTAAGCTGTTATGATTACTTATGCACAAGTAAATATGGACATATGTTTCCAATTATCTTGGGTAAATCTTAGTTGTGGGATGCCTACATCTTGGGAAAGTTTAACTTTTAAAGAGACTGCTAAACCTTTTAAAGGATGTGCTGAAATCTTTTACCCATTTATTTCAAATTGGCTTATTTTGAGATACAAGTCCTTTATCAGAAATATGTTTGTAAAATTGTCTCCCGGTCAATAACTTTGTTGATTCTTTTTTAAAGTGTTTTTCAAAGGACTTAATTTTAATAAAGTCCAATTTATTATTCTTTTATGGACATTTATTTTGGTGTCATATCTTTAAAAATGTTTTTATAACCTGGAGTTAAAAAATTTGTCATGGCTTTTATTTATTTTGTTTGGAGGTTTTATAGTTGTAGTTTTTTTTTTAATATGAAATTTATTGTCAAATTGGTTTTCATACAACTCCCAGTGCTCATCCCAAAAGATAGCCTCTTCAATACCCAACCCTCAGTTTGTTCTCAGTTTTTAAGAGTCTCTTATGCTTTGGCTCTCTCCCTCTCTAGCCTCTTTTTTTCCCCCCTCCAACATGGACTTTTGTTAAGTTTCTCAGGATCCCCATAAGAGTGAAAACAAATGATATCTGTCTTTCTCTGTATGACTTATTTCACTTAGCATAACACTCTCCAGTTCCATCCACGTTGCTACAAAAGGCCATATTTCATTTTTGTCATTGCCATGTAGTACTCTATTGTGTATATAAACCACAATTTCTTTATCCATTCATCAGCTGATGGACATTTAGGCCTTTTCCATAATTTGGCTATTGTTGAGAGTGCTGCTATAAACTTTGGGGTACAAGTGCCCCTATGCATCAGCACTCCTGTATCCCTTGGGTAAATTCCTAGCAGTGCTACTGCTGTGTCCATAGGTTAGGTCTATTTTTAATTTTTTGAGGAACCTCCACACTGTTTTCCAGAGCAGCTACAACAGTTTGCATTCCCACCAACAGTGCAAGAGGGTTCCCGTTTCTCCACATCCTCTCCAGCATCTATAGTCTCCTGATTTGTTCATTTTGGCCACTCTGGCGTGAGGTGACATCTGAGTGTGGTTTTGATTTGCATTTCTCTGATGAGGAGCGATGTTGAGCAAAAGAAAACATTTTAAAAGCAGCAAGACAAAGCAGATAGTCACATACAAGTGAAACCCCATAAGGCTATGAGGGGATTTTTCAGCAGAAACTTGCCAAGCCAGAAGGGAGTAGCCTGATATATTCTAAGTGCTGAATGTGAAAAATCTACAGCCAAAAATACTCTATTCAGCAAGGCTATCATTCACAATAAAAAGAGACATAACAAGTTTCCAAGGCACAGAAAAGCTGAATGAGTTCATAACCACTAAACCAACAAATATTAAAAGGGACCCATTGAGTGGGAATGAGACCAAAAGTGACACTATGAAGGTAGAAAACAAAGCAGTAATAATGAGTATTTTTTATCAAATATCAGTTGAAAAACACACAAAATAAAAGGCTGTAAATATGGCACCATATACCTAAGATGTGTGGAGGAGAAAGGAAAAGAATGGGTTCAAAATTAAATGACCATCAGTTTTTTTTTTTTTTAATGTTTATTTACTTTTGAGAGAGACAGAGACAGAATGCAAGTGGGTTAGGGGCAGAGAAAGAGGGAGACACAGATCTGAAGCAGGATCCAGGCTCCAAGCTGTCAGCACAGAACCCGATGCGAGGCTTAAACTCATGAGCTGTGAGACCATGACCTGAGCTGAAGTTGGCCGCTCGACTGAGCCACCCAGGCACCCCAATGACCATCAGTTTAATATAGACTGCTATATGCTGAATAGGTTATATACAAACCTCACGGCACTCATGAATCAAATACCACTAATAAGTGTGCAAAGAATAAAGAGTAAGAAATCCAAACAAATCTCTCAAGAAAATCAGCAGACCATGCAAGAGAGAAAGACAAGAAAGGATCAGAGAAAATCCCCAGAAACAAACACAAAACAGGTAATAAAATGGCAACTAATACATACCTATCAATAATTACTTATAATGTAAATGGACTAAACACTCCAATCAAAATACACAAGGTGATAGAGTTGATTGAAAAAACAAGACCCACCTATATGCTGCTTACAAGAGACTCATTTTAGACATAAAGACACCCACTGATCAAAAGTGAGGGGATAGAGAAACATATATAATGCAAATGGACATCAAAAGAAAGCCAGTGTAGCAATACTTATACTGGAAAAAATACACTTTAAACAAAGACTGAGCCAGGAGACAAAGAAGGACACTATATAATAATAAAGGAGACAACCCAAGAGGAAATGACAATTGTAAATAGTTATGCACTCAACATGAAAGTTCCCAAATACATAAAACTGTTAAAAACAAACTTGAAGGAACTAATTGATATTAATACTATAGTAGTAGGGGACTTTTAACACCCCACTTACGCCAATGGACAGAACAAGAAACATCAATAAGGAAACAATGTCTTTGAATGACTCAATGGAACAGATGGATTTAACAGAGTTTCACAACATTCCATCCTAAAACAGAAGAATACATATTCTTTGCAAGTGCACAAGGAACATTCCCCAGAGTAGATCACTTATTAGATCACAAAACATGCCTCAACAAATTAAAAAAGATTGAAGTCATATTCATCTTTCCTGATCACGGCACTATGAAACTAAAAATCAACCACAAGAAAAATTTGGAAAGACCACAAATACATGGAGGTTAAATAACATGCTACTAAACAATGAATAGGTCAACGAGGAAATAGAAGAAATTAAAAAGTAATGGAAACAAATGAAAATATAAATACAATAGTTCAAAACCTTCGGGATGCAGCAAAAGTGGTTCTAAGAGGCAAGTTTGTAGCAATGTATGTCTACCTCAGGAAGCAAGAAAAATCTCAAACAAACTAACCTTATGCCTAAGGAACTAGAAAAAGACCAACCAACAAAACCTAAAACCATCAGCAGAAAGGAAATAATCAAGATTAGAGCAGAAATAAATGCTCTAGAAACTAAAAAATAAATAAAATAAATAAGAAGTGGGAGATGAGAAATAACAAACACTACAGAAATAGAAAGGATTATAAGAGTATTATGAAAAGCTATATGCCAATGTATTTGAAAATCTGGAAGAAATGAATGAATTCTTAGAAACACATAAACACTAAACACAAAACTGAAACAGGAAAAAAACAGAAAATTTGAACAGACCAATTACCAGCAAAGTAGTGGAATCATTAATTTAAAAGTTCCCAACAAACTAAAGTACAGAATCAGATGGCTTCACAGATGAATTATACCAAACACTTAAAGAAAAGTTACTACCTATTCTCCACAAACTATACCAAAAAATAGAAAAGGAAGGAAAACTACATTCATTCTATGAGGACAACATTACCTTGACCAAAACCAGACAAAGACTCCACTAAAAAGGAACTACAGGCCAACATCTCTGATGAACATAGATGCAAAAATCCTTCATAAGATACTAGCGACCTGAATCCAACAATATGGTAAAAGAATCAAACACCACACTCAAGTGAGATTTATTCCTGGGTTGCTAGAGTGGTTCAATATTGGCAAGTCAATCAACCTGATACCTCACATCAATAAGAGAAAGGATAAGAACCATATAATCATTGCAATAGATGCAGAACAATTATTTGACAAAGTACAACATCAATTCAAGATAAAAACCATCAACAAAGACGGTTTATAGGGAACATACCTCAACATCACAAAGACCATATATGAAAAACTCACAGCTAACATAATACTTAACAGAGAAAAACTGAGAGATTTTCCTCTAAGGTCAGGAACAAGATGAAATGTTTTTTGTCACCACTTTTATTCCACATAGTACTGGAAGTTGTAGCCACAGCAAGCAGATAGAAAAAAGAGATAAAAGGCATTCAAGTCCATAAGGAACAAGTAAAATTTTCACTATTTGCAAATGAAATGATACTGTATGTAAAAAACCTGAAAGCCCACCAAAAAAATTGCTAGAACTGACAAATGAATTCAGTAAAATTGCAGGATAGAAAATCAATGTATAGAGATCTGTTGCATTGCTACATGCCAATAATGAATAGCAAAAAGAGAAATTAAGAAGACATCCCACTTACAACTGTACCAAAATAAGTAAGATACCTAGGAGAAAGAATAAATCTAACCAAAGAAATTAAAGACATGTATTCTGAAAAGCATAAAACACTGATCAAACAAACTGAAGACAACAGAAAAAGATGGGAAAACACTCCATGCTCATGGATCTGAAGAACAAATATTGTTAAAATGCCTACACTACCTAAGCAATCCACACATTTAATGCAAACCCTATCAAAATACCAACAATGTTTTTCACAGAACTAAAACAAACAAGGCTAAAACTTGTATGGAACCAGAGAAGACCCCAAAATAGCCAAAGCAATTTTTAAAAAGAAAAGCAAAGCTGGAGGCATCACAATTCCAGACTTAAGTTACATTAAAAAACTTTAGTAATCAAAACAGGATGGTACTGGCACAAAAACAGACACATACATCAATGAAAAAGAAGTAGAAAGCCCAGAATAAACTCATAACTGTATAGTGAACTGATCTTCAACAAAACAGGAAAGAATATCCAATGGAAAAAAGATAGTGTCTTCAACAAATGGTGTTGGGGAAACTAGACAGCAACATGAAAAAGAATGAAACTGGACCATTTTCTTACGCCAAACATGAAGATAAATTTAAAATGGATGAAAGACTTAAATGTGAGACCAGAAACCATCAAAATCCTAGAAGAGAACACAGGCAGCCACCTCTCTGACCTCACCCATAGCAACTTCTTACTAAACATGTTTCCAGAGGCAAAGGAAACAAAAGCAAACATGAACTATTGGGACCTCATCAAGATAAAAAGATGCTGCACAGCGAAGGAAACAATCAACGAAACTAAAAGGCAGCCCATGTAATGAAAGAATTTGCAAATCACATAGCTGATAAAGAGTAGTATAAAGAACTTATCAAACTCAACACTTAAAAAACAAATAATCCAGTGAAGAAACGGGCAGAAGACATGAATAGATATTTTCCCAAAGAAGTCATACCAGTGGCTAACAGACACATGAAAAGATGCTCAACATCACTAGTCTTCAGGAAAATACAAATCAAAACCACAACGAGATACCACCTCACACCTGTCAGAATGGCTAAAATTAACAACTCAGAAAACAACTGATTTTGGCAAGGATGTGGAGAAAGGGGAACATTTTTGTACTGTTGGTAGGGATGCAAACTGGTGCAGCCACTCTGAAAAACAGTATGGAAGTTCCTGAAAATTTTGAAAATAGAACTACTGTATTACCCATAAATTGCATTACTAGGTATTTATCCAAAGGATACAAATATACTGATTCAAATGTGCCGATATACATGCACATGCATGTCTAGTGACCGATGAATGGATAAAAAAAGACATGATATGTATATACAATGGAATAATATTCAGCCATCAAAAAGAATCACATCTTGCCATTTCCAATGATGTGGATGGAGCTAGAGAGTATTATGCTAAATGAAATAAGTCAATCAGAGGAAGACAAATACCATATGATCTCACTCATGTGTGGAAGTTAAGAAACAAAACAGATGAACATAGGGAAAGAGGGGAAAAAAGAGGGAAGCAAACCATGAGACTCTTAACTATAGAGAACAAACAAGGTTGCCAGAAGGGAGGTGGGCAGGGGATGGGCTAAACGGGTGATGGGTATTAAGGAAGGCACTTGTGTTGAGCCCTGGTGTTACACGTAAGTGATACATCTGCTCCTGCAACCAAATATTACACTGTATTTTAGGTAACTAGAATTTAAATTAAAATTTTTTTAAAGTTTCTTTTTAAAACAACTATTTTATGTATTAATTTTTATTTCTAGGCTTATTATAATAGATATATGCATACTAAGTACATAATAAGGATGGTGGCTAATAGAAAAAGGTAAGGGAAAGAGAGATGAAAGATGATTAAAGATATAATAATAACCTAGAAAAAATGAATGCATTATGAACAGTAATTCTGTGCCACCTGCAGAGACCTTCTATCACTATGTTTTTCAGCATAAAGACAATATTAGAATAATTATTTAAATTTTGGAAGTAAAGGAAGTGAGGCTCAATGTAGTTTTTTTTTTTGTTTGTTTGTTTTTTGTTTTTTTTTGCCATGAGTCACAGTATCAGTAAGTGGTGGATCTTGACTTTTAATACAGCTCTGACTCCAAATCTACTCATGTCATTGTGTACAGGAAAATGACAGAAGGAACAAGACTTCTCAGTTCCACTTCTCATTTGCAGGTAACTTTAGGATGTGAAGTATTGGCTTCCTTCTTAACACCATCCCACTCTGTGGACTAAATTGGATGTGTTGGATTACTGTAGAAAATCGACAGCCCTGTAGAAGGGGAAATTGCCTTCTTCAGTTCCACCTGATTGACTCTCTTACATCAAAACTCAAATCAGGGGCACCTGGGTGGCTCAGTTGGTTAAGCGTCTGACTTCGGCTCAGGTCATGATCTCATGGTCCATGAGTTCGAACCCCACGTTGGGCTCTGGGCTGACAGCTCGGAGCCTGGAGCCTGTTTCGGATTCTGTGTCTCCCTCTCTCTCTGCCCCTCCCCCTTCATGCTCTGTCTCTCTCTGTCTCAAAAATAAATAAACATTAAAAAAAAACAAAAACCTCAAATCAAACAGGATGATGGGGCAGCATTTGTTAACAGGAGTGATGGGATGAATCTGGAAGTGGTATATATAAACAAGCAAATACTCAGTTTTAATGGAAATTTGGGTAGTAGCTGTATGAGTGGCTTGGGCAGACATCATCACTAGAGTAACAGATAACACATATATTGTAAGAATATATGTGGCAATGATCAGATCTAGGTTAAGAAACCAAACTCTGGAGGAATAGATGCGGTGGTGTCCTTCTGAGATCCCCATGCAAGACTGAAGAGCTTATTTCTCCAGCTGCTATGAGTACTGCTGTCTGATGGCTTTCAACTTCTAGCCTCCTCTGGAAGTTAGATTGGAGAGACTGCCTTACTTCTTTGTGGGTAGCCTACATTCAATGATTCATAGCTTCCAAAGCATAAAGGCCTGGTCCTCTTGCTGTAACAGAGAATAATCTAAAGAGTACACCTAGCTTTAGAAATTCCTTCTGCAATATACTGTCACCTGAGGCTTTTGTTGAGACTATATTACAACCTGATATTTTTCTCTGCCAAACCCTGCTGTTTCTTTCCCTCCCTTTCTACACTGAAGATCTCCAAAACACTCCCTAACAAGCTTCCTACAATGTACATTCTACTTTGCAGTCTGTTTTCTGGGGAACCCAGGCTTCAAAAAGATCTACAACAGTCTGCCTCTGTATCCATTGTCAGCTGCCAAGAAGCCCATAGAGATTAAGGGAGCAAGGCTAATTGGCCAAATGATTAGACAGATGATCACACTCATTCAAAGATTAAAATGATGGAGGTGTGGGGCAGCAAGTACTCAAAGAGGAAAAAAAAAAAAAAAAAAGAAAAGAAGCTCTTGATAGTTATTAAGTCTATTCAGATGAGGCCACCAGTGGTAGGAAGAAAAATGGCTTGCAAAGATGTCCACATTCTAATTCCCATCCCAGAACCTGTGTATGTATTACCTTAATGACAAAAGGAACTTTGATTATAGTTAAGGGTCTTGAGATGAGAAGATTGTCCTCGATATCTAGGGGGCCAAATCTAATCACAGTGATCTTTAACAGGAGACAACCTTTCCCAGCTGTAGGCAGAAAAGAAGATGTGAGAATTGTCAGAGAGATGCCATATTGCTGGATTTCAGATGAAGGAAGGGGGCCAATAGTCAAGAAATGTGGTTATTCTTTAAGAGCTAGGAAAGGCAAGGAATCAGATCCTACCCTAGAATCTCCAAGAGAACACCACCGTGCTGGTAAATTAATTTAAATCCAATAAGGCCTCTTTTACAATTCTAACCTACAAATATGTAAGATCATAAATTTTCATTAAGACACTATTTCTTTTAGCTTAATATTGCTACTCTAACAAAGTGCTAACATATATTCAGTACCAGAAATGAGATGCTGATGTACTAAGTATCTAAACACGTGAAAATGGCTTTGTAACTGGGCTATGGGCAGAATCTGGGAATGTTTTGAGGAGCATAACAGAAAAAGGCTAGATTTCCTTGAACAAACTGTTAGTAAAAATACCGATGTAAATTACTTTTAGTGAGGACTCAGAAAAAAGTGAGGAACAGGTCTGAGAAAACAAATATCCTTACAGAATCCAAAATCACTGTGAACAGATGGTTAGTAAAAACAATGGACATTAAAGGAACAGCTGGCAAAGGCAGAGAAGGAAATGAGGAACGTGTTACTGGCAACTAGAAGAAAGAAAGTCTTTGCTGTAGAATGGCAGAATACTTAGCAGAACTGGTTCTTCAGATATGTGGAGAGTAGAGCTGGTAAGTGATGAAATTATATATTTAATGGGAGATTTTTAAGCAGAGTTTTGAAGATGAAGCCTGGTTTCTTGCTGCTTATAGCAAAATGGTAGAAGGAAGGGATAAACTAAGCAACAACTATTAAACAGACAAAAAACAAAGAAACATACAGTCTTGGATGATTTGGGACATTCTCAGACTATTCAGACTGAAAAAGAAAATACCAAAATTAAGAGATGCACCATTAGTAAATCATGATACAGAAGAGAAGGCCAAGCATGGGGGCTGTACCACTTTCTGTTAATACCTCAGAAAAGTCAAAACGTCATAGTATTCATTCATATCAATCAATGGGTCTTTGAGGAGATTAAAGTATTGTCTCACATATAAACTCAATCTAACTGGACAGCATCTAAGAAGCTTTAGCATTATCCTTAGGCCATCTCTACAAAAGCCACAAATAGAGACGGGATTATCTAGGAAAGATCTGTGGAAGATTTGACTAATGGAGTGAACATCACAACATGCACAAGAGATCCACAAGAGTCTTCAGAATTTTTACCAGTACAAACACTGCTGGCTGGGAACTCAAAGGACTAGAGAGACTACAATACTAAATCAAGTTGATAGAACCACAAATTTCTGTAGAAAGGAAATAGGCTGATAAGACAACCCAGATGCAAAACATACATTAGCATTCATGAGAAATGGAGGATGCTTCAGAGGGCAGAACTGGGAACCCAAGTTACCTGAGGCACCTAGGATTAATCCCAGGATTTCAAATCTAATGGAATTTTTCCACCTGGATTTTGAAATTTCTTGGAAGCCATGACACTTCTTCCTTCTGTTTTGACTTTTCCAGAATTTCTGTAACTGTGGTCTTATGCCTGCCCTGCCACAGTATTTTACGAACAGATAACTTGCCTCTTTAGTTCCATAAGTCCATAGATGGAGAGGAGGCCCCAGAAAGGATTATTCGCAGAGTAACACTAATATCTCTTTTTGATGTTTTACATGATAGGTTTTTGCAATTTTGAACGAATGAGATTTAGGTAAGATTTTGAATTTTGAGTCAATGATATAATGGGTTTTAGATAAATCTAAAAATAACCCTTTTTAGAATGCTGCAATCAGGTGAATGTATTTTGTATGTGAAAGAGTGTGCATCTTTGGGGGGCAGAAGGCAGACAGTGGTAGGCAGTATCATGGACCCCTAATTATGTCCACATCTTAGTCACTGGAACCTGTAACATGTTACCTTACATGGAAAAAGAGACCTTGCAGATGTGATTGAAATAAGTATCTTGAGATGGGAGATTATATTAGATTATCCGAAGGGGCCCTATCTAATTTTGAAAGTCCTTAAAAGACCATTTCTTGGCTGACATCAGAGTCAGAGAGAGCTGTAACTTCAAAATGGTCAGAGAGGTGCAATATGACTCGCTATAAGGTGGAAGGAAAAGCCCAAACCAGTATGTGGCCATTGGCAGCTGGAAAAGAAAATGGATCCTCCATGGGAGCCTTGTAAGGAACACAGCCTTGCTGACATATTCATGTTTAGCCCAGTGAGATGTGTGTTGGACTTCTCACCTTCAGAACTATAAAATAGTAAATTTGCATTGTTCAAAACCATGAATTTTGGTAATTTGTTATATCAGCAAGAGAAACCTAATATAGCTTCTTTAAAGTATTACCTACTATATTATTTGAGACACCAGTGATAGGAATTACAGGCTTCAATGTGACAGTTGAAAAACTGGTAATGAAGAAGATAGGAGTCAATATGGTCTCTTCCTTGAGACTTCTTCTCTTTATTATTTGGAGTAGGAAAAAAAAAGGCATATTTATGAAAATGTGAGTTGATGTTTATGTGTAGATAATCTTAAATTCAAAGCTTTAGATAGATGTTAAAAATGCTCCATCTCACTTCTGATCTAAAATTATGCCAAGAAATTTGGGGTCCTTCTTTGCATGGACAAAAAAAGTTATGTTCACTTTCATTATTTTATATTTTTCTTTGTATATGGTACATGAATGGGTTTATCTTGTCCTTTACATAGTACCAGCTACTTCACTGATGATAATTATAAAACTTTTATTTTTTAATATTGTTCTTTTCACTGATTTCAAAAGAAACTGCTACTTTTACCTCTTCTGATTTGACTGAAACACTCCCTATTTTGAAAATAGTGACAAACCAGTTCTCCAGAAAGAACAATATTGTACTTTTTCTTTCTGGAACAATGCTTGTGGAGAGTAGGGTTTCACTGTTGTGAAATTAATTGCTCTAACAATTGTTTTGAACAGACAGAATTTAGAAATTTCAAGCAGTATAAAATGTATACATAATCCACGTTGCTGGAAATATTTCATGCATACACTGAGTTTGTAAGATAGTTTTAATACATTATCTAAGTAGAAATGCAGGATGGTCAGTATGTTTATATAATGTAGAAAAGTAAGTAAACATGCTATTTAAAGGAGAATTTTCCAGTCTTTGAAGTGAAGTGCAATTTCCTTTAATTCCCTCATGATTCACTGATGCCTCATGGTCCACAGCCAAGTGCAATCTGTGTCTGTAATATTTCATGTTGACCATTTTTTTTCTTTTCCAGTCTTGTTTTCTTTTCCAATCTTTTACCATAAGATCTTCAGTATTTTTTTTAAGTATAGAGAATATGTATGGATTCATTTCACTGAACACACACATACCCACATACTTTTGATGCTAGTTTGCTAGATATAGAACTTTTAGAACATATTAACTTTTTCAGAATTTAAAGGAAATTTAACATTACGTTCTATCTTCATGTGTTGGTGACTGGAAGTCATGACAATGACTTGCATTTATTTGTAGATAACCAATTTCATGTTCCTGTAAATAATATCATTGTCAATCAATATCAAGATCATATATCTAAAACATATAGGTGCATAATGTTTTTTAGTTTTGTTTATGATAAAGTGTATTTGTTCATTTTGAAAGTATAAACTTGCTAAAATGTTTTAGATTAGGAAAATACTTTTCTATAATATTGTTGGTAATTGTCTCTTAGGTGGTTAAGGCTTCCTATCTCTAAATGTTTTCATATTTTTCACTGTTTTCTTCTTGACTTGGATTCTAAAGGATTTTTTCCCCAAATGAACTTTGTGGTTACTAATTAAGTATGTAACTGCATTTGTCCTATTAATTAGCCATTCTATTAAAGTTTTAAATTATTTTGATAATTTTATTTTTAATTCCTGATAAATTATTGTTGTATTTTACTTGTTTTGTAAAGATAATGACTATTCACATCTTAAGAATATGATCTAGAGTTTTAAAATTTTTGCTCTCTATCCCTGAGTCAGATTTTGTTTCCATATCTTGTTCCTTTTTCAAATAGCTGTGTTTTTGGTTTTGTTTTTCTGAATTGTCAGGTGATAAGGGTTATTTCTCATATTTTTTAAGTGGAAAATCAGGTTGATCGGTAGAAATAGCTGGTATATGTTTTCTATATAGGTATATAGTCCTATTTTCTCAGTAGTTCCCTCCTCCAAATGAGCTTTAACAGCAAATTCTATTAAAGTAGTTTTTTAAATAAGTTTGCCAATAAGTACATGCCAACTAACAGATTTTTCCGTTACAGAGAAAAGTAGGCATCCCCTAATTTCCAAAATAAGAAGGTAATAGTATCTCAGCAAATTTCTTTTATGGATATAAGTTTTTCTCTTTTTATTTCACAAGTCCAGCAATGCTTTCTTTTTCTGCAGATCCTATTTCTCACACATGAGACATTTCTCTAGGTAGAAATTAGGCACTTGCTTTAGAAAGAAAAATGTTCATGGGATATTAAGTTAGGCAGAGCTTTAAGAATAGCCTATTTTTTATGTAGAACTGGGGGTGTCAAAATTTTTCACTTGCTGACCTTTGCTCCATCTCATGATGCTTTTGCTTTGCTTTTGATCTAATCTCCTTTGCATTCTATATTCCATAAATATTTTAATTTTATGGTTCAGTAATGGCACCTCTTCATATTATGGAGACATATTCTGTCAGTGGAGAGGAAGTTCAGTATGTTGTTAGTCTCATAGAAACATTCTAAGGACATTTTAAAAAATATTTTTAGTCAAGAAACTGAGGGCTGGCTAAATGCCATGTGTCAGTTTTTGAGTGATTGATCTAGGATTTGGCCTCAGACTCTCTGTTTCTGTCTCCAGATTTCTCATTCCTAACCAGAAACAATCTTGCATTTCATCCCAATCAATTCCATTGAGTTCAACCAAAAACATTCTGAATGCCTACAATATGCCAATACTGTACAAGCACTAAAAAAACAGATGGCTAAGACAAAGATCCTAGCAGCAGTCAATTCATAGTTTTGCATGTGGAATGGAGTAAGGAAGGAAAATAAGGGAAAGCAAAGATTACAATGACTTGCTATACAATATTGCCTAAGATTGTTCTGGCATAGGCAAATTGAAAAACAAATTTGTTTCAGATGGAAAGAACATTCACTAGGAATGCCCTTTACAGGTTAGAGAAAATAATGAACATGACTCTTTTTATGTCTTGATATAACTTATAAAATATTGAGTATTTGAATATACAAATGATAGAAATAAGGTTATATCTATCTATCTATATCTATATATATATGGATTAACTTTTTAAACCTATCATCTACTTATCAGAGTTCATTTCTAAAAAGGAAGCAGATAAAAAAACCAAGTAGTGTTATTCCTAAATAAAATGAAAAAATATATATTTGGGAAAAATCAGTGCTATTGCTTAACTAATTTATACCTGGCCTCTCTCAGTTTAACTAACATTTCAAAGCTCTGAGAAATGCGTGAGATCTTATTTGCCTGTCTAGTTTTAGAGAAAGCGAAGTCAAAGGAAGACTTGTCTGGGGACACACATAAATATAAGTGGAATAGCCAATCCTATGCCTTAAGTTGTTTCTTCTAATTCTCTGTCTTGATGGAATATGAGGATGGGGGTTCTTACAGTCACTTAATTCCTCCTATTGTCCTTAAGGGAAACTTTTCCTTTAGTGTTATGAGAATACAGCATTTCAGTCTGTTACTATGATTCCTTTAAAAAAAAAAAAACACAGGATAAGAAGGCCTGGACAGTAATAAAACAAAGCCTGAAGAGACTTTTCTTACATGTAATCAAATTTGTTTCATTAATGGCCCAAACTAGAGAATATCTAACAAAATCAATGGGATTTTTTTGGTTCTTGGTATCTATCATATTGAAAGGCATACTGCTGATGGTTTCCCCATCAGAATTTATGCAGGAAACAGACTCACAGCACACAGTGCAGTCTTAATTTTTGCTCAGGCGACTCCAGTTCCAAAGAAAATGAGGTGGCTGAGAAATGTGAGATTATGGACTGAAGGTAATTAGCATTTTTTCATGGAATTCAATGCTGATTAAGGCAAAGAACAATATTAAGAGATACATTTACATTCCCGGTAGGAACTGAGGATCTGAGAAAGGAAAAACATATATATGTGTCTTTTGTAATGTATATATCCTTAAGCTACTGCAGATTCAAATTACATTTCAGCAGAAAATCAGTAGTGGCAAACACGACAGACATAATAGCTGCAGGCAGGATTTACTAGAGGATATTAAGAGCAGCAGTCAAAAAATTGACAAGAAACAGGGTATTATCATAGTTTCAAAACACATACCCCAATATATTTACTAACAAAGATGGAAAGAGAGTAAGTAACCCAGCAAACCAAGTGATCAAAAGTAACATCACCAATAAAAAGACACATTGATATTATTTTTGATTCTTTGATATTCATGCCAATCATTGATAACCACAGTCCAATCCTGAGAAAACAGACAAGCCCAAGTTGAAGAACATACTACAAAACAATCAGTAGTACTATTCATAAGTCTCAAGATTATAAAAAAATAAGAATAAGAATTGTTTCATACTGGAAGAGAGGAAGGGAAAACAACAACAGCAACAAAAATGTAATGTGGGCTCCTGCACTGGATCCTGAAGTGGAAAGAGGAAGTTAGTGGAAAAACTGGTGAAACTTGAATGTGATCTGGAGTTTGATTAATAGTATTGTATCCATTTTAATTTCCTGGTATTGATCATTTTACTATGATGTGTCAAATGTTAACATGAAAAGAAGATGATGAAGGGAACCTCTGCACTATTTCTGTGACTAGTGAGTCTACCATTATTTCAAAATTAAAAGTTTAAAAACAATCATTTCAGCACGAGAATACAGATTTTGAGGAAATACACTGTCTTCACCCAACTTCTAAAATTGTGTTGATATAAAACAAACAAACAACACTAGAGAAGAAAAAGAGACCTCTATGAGAAATGGGTGAGGGAAATTGGGGAAGACTTGAAGGCTTTTGCGATCAGGGATACAATCACACTTGGCATTCTTCATCAGAAATGAAAGCTGGTGTTCTGGGAGAATTGCATGGAGCTCCAAGGCATGGAGGCAACATGGCGTAGAGCATGAAGAATGCATAATATAAAAATGGCAAGTTTCAAAGGCAGACCAGTCCCTTTTCAAATCCCAAATCTTCTACCTGATACCGGTGTGACCAGTCTAACTATGATTTACTGTTACTACTACAACCACTATCACTGTTTTTTCCCTTCCTCCTTGTTCTCGTCCCTTTTCTCCTCCTCCCCCCTCCTCCTCTTTGAAGTAGGGATAACAGAACTTATTTTACAGGCTTCCCAGATATTACTGAAGTAATGTAAATATTGTTTACCTGAGAGCTATTAACCCATTCTAGTTAAAGTCATACATTTCTTATTAAATTCACATAGCATCATCACATGAAGTTTAAAAGAAAAAAAATACATACGTTTTCATTTACCACTAGGTATGTGTAGTGTCTGTTTTATGACTATGTATTTTTAAATGGTTGTCATTTTACTGTATCATTTTTATCTTGCATTTTTCCTTCTTACTGCTTATAAATTTTATGTTGCTACATTATGTTTAAAATAATTATTTCCCTACAAATGATTATTTAAGTTGATTCTATTTTTTTTTTTAACTATTGGAAGCCATAAACGTTGCATTTAATATTGTTTCTTTACTTGGATTATTCCTTTTATAAAGGACTGGGCATCAACATTGTACTTTTTGTGATAGTTACTTTTTGTAATAGTTAAAAATTAACTCTTTTTTATAAACTTTTATTATTTTCACTTCCTTCTTTATAAATAACTGAAGACATGAATCTTAGATCACTGAAGTTTCTTAACATGATTATCAGAAGTACTTATCCATCAGTGTCAGAGCACAATGAATTGGCATGATCTTTCCTTCCAGTATAGGACCACAACCCAACCCTGGTGCAGAAAAACGTAGAACCACTGCTTTTGAGATGTAAGGAGCATGACAAGTGCTATGCAGATGCTAGTTCTTATTAGTATTAATATTGCCTTGTGCTGTGGGGAAAAATTAACTCTGTCGATAATGCTTACTCTCATTCTATCAGCCCCCTAGTGTAGACTGCCACTGGTGGAGGTGGCAATTACATCAATTACGTGGTGATGCCCATCATGGTCTACCTCATTTTCCAGTGTTACTGCAATGCAAATTTACTCAAAGCTCTTTCGATTTTGAAAATAAAATTTTCAAATTTATTTTCGAGAGAGAGAGAGAGAGAGACAGACAGACAGACAGAGGCAGAGCATGAGCATGAGCAGGGGAGAGGCAGAGAGAGAGGGAGACACAGAATCCAAAGCAGGCTCCAGGCTCTGAGCTGTCAGCACAGAGCCGAGGTGGGGCCTGAACTCCTGAACCACGAGATCATGACCTGGGCCGAAGTCGGAAGCTCAACCGACTGAGCCACCCAGGTATTCCAATTTTTTCAATTTTGAACAGTGACTGCTTTGGCCTTCTTCTTGATCCTTAGGTTCTGCAGATTTCTGGCTTGTAATTACACACCTTTACCATACTCTTAACACTATATTCTGTTGATTTTGTTTACATGTGGGATCTCTGATTATGATCTAAGAGTCTTTCTTTTGTAGTCTGACCTCATGTCTCGCTTCCTTGTTCAGCTGTTATATCATACTACGACCCTTGATCCAGTACAAAAAATTTAAAGACTAAGGGCATAATGACAATTTGGTATTTTAATTTTATTGAGGTATCATACATTTATCAGCTTATTAGAGTAAAAGATAAAAGATTAAGAACTGTCTATGAACTGTCCCCAATCTGGGAAGGAAAAGTAAAGCACAACTTCCAAGTTAGAACTCATGCAACTATGAGGCACCTGGGTGGCAGGTGGCTCAGTCTGTTAAGGGTCCAACTTCAGTTCAGGTCATGATCTCACTGCTCGTGAGTTCTGTGCTGACAGCTCAGAGCCTGGAGCCTGCCTCAGATTCTGTCTTCATCTGTCTCTGCCCATCCCCTGCTCACTCTCTCTTTCTCTTTAAATATAAAATAAAACAAAAAAAATTTACAAAAAAAATCATGGTATTAGTTTTGACAATATTAATAAACTCACCTCAGTTATTTTATTATGTTAAAATATACATAATGTTAAATTTATCATTTAAAATAGTGTAAGTGTACAGTTGAGAATGAAATACATCTCATTCACATAATTGTGCAACTTTTACCATCATTTCCAGGACTGTTTGATTTTCCAAAACTGAAATTCTGTACCCATTAAATGGTAACTCCCTTTTATCCCTGCCCCCAGACCCTGGTAATGACCATTCTACTTTCTGTGAATTCCACTAATTTAGGATCCTAGAATAATACAGCATTTGTCCTTTGGTGACCAGCTTACTTCACTTAGCATAATGTTATCAAAGTTTATCCAATGATGCTATGAACATGTGTGTATACCTACCCGAATCCCTGCTTTCAATTGTATTGGATTTATAATCTTGCCAATACCGAGGACTTGTCATTTTCCATTTGTTTCTTGCAAATAGTCAATGCTTATTATTTTCTGTTTGCTCAAACAGTTTTAAAATACTAGCCATCCTGGGGCACCTGGGTGGCTCAGTCAGTTAAGCATCTGACTTTGGCTTAGGTCATGATCTCATGGTTCCTGAGTTCGAGCCCCACGTTGGGCTTGCCGCTGTGCGCTCAGAGCCTACTTCAGATCCTCTGCCCCCTCTTTCTGCCCTCTTGTGCTCTCTCTCAAAAATAAACATTAAAAAAGAAATAAAATACTAGCCAACCTAACGGATGTGAGGTAACATCTTATTGTTGTTTTGATTTGCACTTCCCTAATTACAAGACCAGTGCTCTAACCCCTGAGCTATAGAGCCAACCTGATTTGCACTTCCCTAATTATTAGTGATGTTGAGTGTCTATTTGTGTGGTTATTGGTCATTTGTATATCTTTACAGAAATGTCTGTTCAAGTCCTGTACTCATTTTTACTTTTTTTTTCATGTCCACTGTAGGTTTAATAATGGAAGTTTTAAACTTTGAATCAAAAGGTGAGGTAAGGAGAGATGTGATAATGAGCTCTGGCTTTGATCCAGTATATTTGGCTGTATCCTTATATTTTACATGTGTTGATAGGGAGGATAATGCAAGCCAGCTGTTACTCTATAGAGAGTACTGTATCACAGTTGAAATAATGGATTACAAAGACTCCACAGGTTATAGGGAAATGACAACATCTGGAAATGCCCCAACCCCAATCTGAGCAGATGGTTCTTCCCCATGGGCTATAAAAGTAACTATTTTCCTTAACTAAGCCGTCTGTTTGGATAATCGTTTTTATCAATTAATAAATAAGGCATTAAAAGGGCTGAGAAATTTGCTAACTCTCACAACAGGAAGAAAAGAATTATGATTTGCCCAACCAAAAATTACACCATTCTGAGACATCCATGCGGAATATGAAACAGGATATACTTCTGTTTATTCCACCTGAAATATTCCGTGCAGGTGGCTGACCTGGTAAAAAGCAAATCAATAGATCAAACTAGTCTGTGATGACAAATATGGCTTGTTGACCACAGTGTATGTTATCACTGATTACCAAGATCAAATCACGCAGAAGCAAATCCTATGATCTTACCATAAAGTAAAGGTGGGTGCGCCTGCGTGTCACAGTCAGTTAAGCATCCAACCCTAGATTTCGGCTCAGGTCACACCTTGTGAGATAGAGCCCCATACTGGGATCTGCACTCACATCATGGAGCCTGCTTGAGATCCTCTCTCCCTCTCTCTCTGCCCCTTCCCTGCTCACATTTATGCTGTCAAAATAAACATTTAAAAATAAATAAATAAATAAATAAATACATACATACATATCCAATCACAGCGTTAAACTGGTGATAATCATATCATGACTTCATGTTGTTTAACTCTTCCACTATTGGTTAACCCCCTGCCTACTGCTCACTAGCCCTCTTTTTCACTCTTTGTATGCTCCATCGTCTTAGAAACGTAACTTCCCTACTCATGTTGTTGCACATTAACGAGCACATGTCAATGCCGGTGTCAGCCCCAAATGACCTCCACTTTGACTAAGTGACAAACCCTTCTCATTCTTCAAATTCCAGCTCAAGCATCTTCTCTGTAAATAATTATTTCATCACCCAAGAAAGTTGATAATGTCATCTTAGCCTCTTCACTAACAGGCATTAGAGCATTTTCTCCACTGCACTTGTTCATTACAAAATGCTGACTCCCATATTGGAGTGTGATTACATGAGAAAAGCAACTGTATCCTACTCACCTATGTAGTCCTAGTTCTTGGAAATAAAACTTGAAAAGAAAAAAGTTTGTTAATGAATAAAAGAAGTTGGAAATACTCTTGACAAAATGAGAGTCTGCTTTAAAAAGTCCCATCAATGATTATTTTAATAAGATTTCAATTCCTTTTCATTGACAATGAAAAGCTATAAACAAAATTCATTATTCTCAATCTCTAAGCACATCGGAAAAATAAATTTCAATGTTTAAAAAATTTACCTGACTGGATACATGGGTGCTGTGTTCATAAATCTTATTCATTCCTTTTGGGGTTGTTGTTTATAAATAAGATTTGCTGGAATCAGTAATCCAACTTCGAACGTGGAAATGTTAAGGAATCAGAAATCCCTACGTTTTGTGTCTAATAGTGGAAAAAATGCTTTCTGGTGATTAAAGGGGCTAATTTGTTAGCTAGTTTCATTGACTATTTTTACTCACAGAAAATGGAAAAACCTAATACTCATTCCCGCTGGCTAGTTAGCTGTGCAGCTACAAGCTTATTTCCCTCTCTGCCCCACTCGAATTTCCTGGAACCAGACACAGAGTGGAATGACATGTCATAAGCACAGCTTGCACAGCACTACGAAGGTAACGATGTTATACAGTGTGAAAATAAATAAAGGAAACCTCATTTAAACTGGATTTGGAAAGCCCTGAAGGGGGAGCTCTTATGCACATAGAACTCCACAATGAGCACAAAGAAGGAAGGTGAGAGTTAGTTGTCCATGGAGGACATCTCACATAGGACTTTCATCTCCTGCTTTTAAGAGAAAAACTCCTTCCTGCCCGGCCGCAATGCACTAAGCACCACCTGCACCCAATGAGAACCCACCACAACCTCAAACTGTTGTTCTTCTCCAGTCAACTTTTGTTGAAAACAAACCTCCTCAATTTTCTGAAAATGTAATAAGAGCTGCACTCCCCTTTGTCTCTGGATTTGCCTCTGGTTGGCCACAGTTTGCTTATCCTGAATTACAATTCCTTACCTATTCCTGAATAAACCCATTTTGCTGGTAACTATTTGTAAGGTTGAAAACAGCAAATGTGAAAGGTTGACAACAGCAAAAGCCACACACCTTTCCTTCCAAAACAAAGAAACTAGTTCTTGATGAGATTATCGGTCTCTCATTCTCTATGTATATAATTACTGCACTTTGATACCCACCTTTGCCAAGAGTGTAGAGTGGCTTTCATTTTTCCTTTTTTTTTTTGTATATTATCTCCAACATTTACCCAGTCTTTTTGTATCTGCTCACCCATTTTTTTCCCCCGTAATATTCTGATTAGTGAGCCTTTTACTTGCGGCAGCACTTAATGATATCGCTTAAGGGAATGTGCCTGGAATGAATTTTATGTCTGCTTGCTTTATCTAAGCAGGAAAGTCCTTTTGCATCCTCTTCCATGCCCAGTCCCCTTAGAGCTGCATTCTAGCCCCGCTGATGGATTGTTTCCTGTCTGCAATCACTAACCACTGTCATTCAGTCTGGGTTCTCGGGCATTTAACTCACACTGTCTCATTGTCCTGTCCTCTTAATTTAAATGCTTGTCTCCTTGCCTCTCGGTCTAATAGCTCATTCCTTCTCCTCCCCTATTACCCAGCATTGTTTCTCCATCATATCACTTGCAATTTCCAGGATGACATATTTTACTTCAGATCATAGCTCATTTAGTCTTTTCGCCTGCTGGTATGCTAATAGCATCTCAGGCTAATCATTAATTTCCACCCTGTGGTTTCAATAATTCCTTCCATGCTAAATCTTGCATAGAAAAATTGTTTTAGGTTTGGCATCTTAACTTAGTCTAAGGGAAAAATGAACCCAAAGATGTTGAGTCACTGCCAGAAGCCCCCGCCGGTCAATGGAGGCATTATTACTGCTGACTTAAAGTCTTCTCAAGGCTGGAAGAATTAAAAATTAAAAATAAAAAAAAAAAACAGAAATGACTAAATCTGCTGCTTTATGTGTGCTTAATCCATGTCTTTTGAAAATGAAAGTGTTTTGCAAAATTATTGTTCATGTGACCCTGCAAATAAAGATACGTTGGGTATAAAAAATTATTAATTTTCTTTACTTTTGGTGAAGCGTTAGTGCTTAACACATCTTCAGAGATAAAGTTCTAGCTTCTCATTTTTACAGATGCAAAATCTGAAGCCCATGGAGTTTCAAAAATTTGCCACAAGGTGCACAGTCTCTTACACTAGGATTATCGGGTGGAGGTGGGGAACAGGCCCTGGCTAACTTTTATTTTCAGTGGCTGAGGCAAGAGAAGCAACCTTGGGCTCTAGAAGCTCTGCTTAGCTAGATCCACTTCTCTCCTTCCAGGCTCCCGCAGGACACAGCACAGTTCCTTCTAGTTGCACATCTAGACGTGATTAAAGCCTGTTCAATCACTTGTAGATGTCCATTCCCAAGCAGCTTTTGCTACGAGGATATAGTCTGCATTTGGAAGAACCACAAGGGAAGAAAAGTAATGGACCTGGAAGCTGGCTCCAGGTGAGTAGACCAGGGAGTCCCAGAGTACTGGGTCCTAAATTCATGCTCTAGAAGGACAAAAAATAGGGCGTAGTATGGCTGATTTGGAGATTTTCTCTCTCACACACACACAGGCAGGTATGCACATATGTCCTATTTTCTCTTAATTCTTTTTTTCTCCTAATTGTTTAGGTCATTATCTTTCATGTTGTTTGATACCCTCAAATCTGCCTTCCTTCTCCCCCCCCCAACACCCATATCCCCCAAATATCTGATATTTGATGTCTTCTTTCATACTTAATTTCAGGGCACTAAAATACTGATAGACACTCTGTTGAGCAGTGAGGGGACAAAAACTGTCAACTAAAGGTTTTCTTTAAAGAAAGATGATATGGGCAGATTGGGGGCCCATGAATTTAGTTGGAGAACTTCTATATACCATTATCTAGAAGTCAGTTTTACTGGGTTATTCAAGGTCTCTATAGAAGGACCCACCTATCTCATACTTGAGGTAGGTAAATGTGGGTACCAGCATTCTTAATCATAGAAGATGGCTGGAGGTCCCACTGTTCTCAGGGCTCAATTTCACTGAACACTTCTTTTGGGTTTTTTTTTGCAATGCAGCTCTTTCTTTTCTCTCCTGAGTCTGATGCCTCTTCAGTTCATTTTTTTTTCCCAGTTCCCTGGTAAACAATTCAAGTTTGAGACAAGTAGTGACTGTCATGTATGGAATGAGAAAGTAACCTGGGGATACACACCTGCTTCGTATTATGCTTTTACATACTTCCCTGATTTTAATCCCACACTTACTAGTCCTCATTCTCACTTTTATATCCCACCCAATAATATCAGTGCTTCTGATACTTAAGTCTACTCAGGGTTCTGTATTATGAATTATCTTGCTTTTTCTTTGCATTATTCTCTGCAGGCAATTGATAATCGACTTTCTAAATCTAATGCCTTGTCCACATTCTGTCATTGTAAGTTTAGTAACATCCTCTATCCACTAGTCTCTACTCCTCTTTGTTTTTATTTTTTTTAATGTTTTTTTTTTTTTTTTTGAGAGAGAGAGAGAGAGAGAGAGAGAGATCTCGAGAGGGGAAGGGCCAGAGAGAGAAGGAGACACAGAATCTGAAGCAGGTTCCAGGGTCCGAGCTGTCAGCACAGAGCCCAATGTGGGGCTCGAACTCGCGAAATCATGACCTGAGCCGAAGTCAGACGCTTAACCGACTGAGCCACCCAGGTGCCCCCTCTTTGTTTTTGTTTTTTAATTTATTTAATGTTTATTTTTGAGAGAGAGGAAGAGCAGGGGAGGGGCAGGGAGAGAGAGGGAGACACAGAATCCAAAGAGGCTCCAGGCTCTGAGCTGTCAGCACAGAGCCTGCCGCAGGGCGCAAGATCATGACCTGAGCCGAAGTCAGACACTCAACTGAGCCACCCGTGTGCCCCTACTCCTCTTCTTTGGAATTGTAAATTTACAATTAACCATTCTTCATTTTTGTTTTATTAAAGTTTCAGAAGGCAGCAAAACATGAGTATTGATTTCAGCTGTTGACGATCAGATACCCTCTAGGGAGGGTAACAAGGAGATGATTTGTTATTTATGATCAATTATCACATGAGTTACAAAATCACTGAAAAGTCTAGATAATCAGCTCTTGACTAATTCCCTGAACAACACTGATGAACTAAACCACTAGGTAGATACAGATCGTGTGATGTTTGGAACACTAGAGAATTAACACAATGCTATTACTATTCCTTACTCCATGACCACACTGTGTTTGCCATGAACTGGACCAACAAAATATTGGCCCCACATCTCTCCATAGCCAAGCAACTAGGTTCCTGGCTTTGGATTTCTGGTACAGCTCACACAGAGAAGCCAAATATGATATAGTCATGCTTTCCAGAGGAGTCCTATAGCTGCTTCATGCTATTTTCTTTGCCTTCAATTCCAAATACTCATTCTTTAACTTCACTGAATGGAGACAACATGCAGAATCTGAACTGTAAAAGAGTTTTGGAAATGTGGCTTTCCTTACAGTAATATGCAGTAAGGAACACTTCAAGAGAATTGTAACAGAGTTGAGTGAGCTTAGATAAAACATCTTCCACATCTGTGTTAAACTGAATTCTCTTTCTACACATTTCCTATGGATTCTTAGGTGTATAGGTCAGTTCTCAATTGGGGGTGGTTTTGCACATTGGAGACAGTCGGCCACACATTCTTTAGTGTTACAATTAGGGTTTGGTACTGGTGTCTAGTAGGCAGAGGCAAAGGATGCTGCTACCATGCACAGAACAACCGCCAAGGATGATATCATGTCAAATATCAATAATGTTGAAGTTAAGAAACCCCAATTTACTGAATATAGGAAAAGTGAATAACGCATAACTATGGTTATCTCTGGGGAAGAGAGGAAAAGACTAGACTTAAGAATGTTGTTAAGTAGACCTAAGTCATTTTTTTTCAATTTTATTTTTACAGAGAATTGTGGGTATAATGGTATCATTAAAGATCATTAAAAATAATAAAACATGAATGGAAACTAAAATGTGGTAACAGTCTCATTTACTAGCTTCCTGCCTGCAAAACTCTTCTTCAGTAATTTCGTAGGTCACTGGCAATCTCATTCAGAGGTGTCATCATTCACAATTCCCCCTAAGAAGGACCTCAGCAGTTTTCTGTTAGATCAATGATGATAAAGATAACACTTAGGTATCAGTCTCAGTTTCTAAGTTCAAGGCAGATTTTACTGATTAATCAGTGATATCTGATTAATTAGTGCTATTACGGTGCTGCCATTGGTTGCTATTAATCGTGACCTCAGACTCCCTCCTAACATTATGACCCATGTGGCCACTACAGGTTGACTGGCACCTGTATGAAGATGAAACATATTGTGCTGTCTTTAATGAGTACACTGCCGCATCTCTAATATTTTTTTTTGTCTATTTCATAGACAAAATTGGCAAGAGACAAAAATATTTGTCAGTATTTCCATACTGAAAAGTAAAAGCAATGAGAGGTTTTTGGTGACTTAAAGACTGCAGTTAGAGATTCCAGAATGTCCGTTAACTGAATGTTCTTTACTCTGCTTGTGAAAGTCTAACAATCTTAGTCACAGTGGTACACCAGTAACTGACCATACTCTGGAACTGACCCTATTCTGTATTTCTTAGTTTCCTAAGACAGAGTTTGTAGGAAACTGACATTTAATCGTACCAGACTTGAAAGGACTATTGTTACTGAACCTTAGGAAGCTGCCTAATTGTAAATAGACATCGTCTAGGTGGACAAGAGAGTAATAAACACAGACAGTCCCAGGATATAGCAGTCGAGAGAACAATTAGGGAACAGTGAGAAAGAATAGAAAAAGGCAATAAAGAAATTTGATCCTGGGCAAGTTGGAATAAAGAGGTGGCAAAGCAACATGAATGAGATTATATCAGAATAAGCAAAACTACTGCAGAAAATAGACTGCTGTTTGTCACAGTGTAACACAAACAGAATGGGAATTTACCATGTAAGTGAAAATATCAAAATGACATCAAATAGCAAGAAAGAATACAAAGATCTAAAAGGAAAGAAGTTTGAGTCAGAATTCTTAATAGGAACTTAATTTCTATACACTGGAGATGGGGAAGGAGTGAGGGGTGTGCCGTCAAGTGGACCTATAAGAAAAATATGGACAAAGTGACATTAGAGAGAATGAACAGAGAACATCTGACATTAAAAGGAAATTATTCAATACTTCCTGCAGAGAAAGATGTTTTTAAAAAAGAATTATTTTCAACAATACATTTAAATTGATTTTTTGTGGTTCAATTTCTGAATCTTTCATAGAGGCTAAGAAAATTATTATTTAATTTGAACAACATTGTTTTCAAAAACAATTGTCTTCATACTTTTAGTATTTTTTATTATTTTGCCTTATCATAGGACCAAAAAAGAGGAAATTTTAACAAAGTATAGACAGAACGTTTGAACTTAAATGCCATTTATCAAAGCCACAGCCACACCTGGAATCAGCACCCAACACAGCAGGAAACACAACACATGTGTATGTTTGCTTCCCACAATGTTAATGACTCTAGTCTCATAGGATATTTAACCTAGGCTTGCAATTCCTTTAATCGGCACTCTTTTTATTATTTCCTTTAATACTTCATTTCCAGAGCAGACAGAATAATAGGTGGGAAGAAAAGCTGGATGACCTCAACTTGCCATCTCAGAAATAAAAGCTAAGGTAGTGTTATGAAGCAGATCCAAGTTTAAACTTGTAGTGTTTTTCAGACAATCACACAATGATGACAATGTAGGACGAAATATGAGTAAGCATAAAACGAACAGGGTTAGCAAGGTTAGAGCTGACCAATATTGACATTGATTTTTTTTTTTTTACACAGAATGATTAAACTACCGCTGCTCCCTTACATACTAAGTCTTTGAAATCCAAATGACCAATTGACAAAAAAGTTGAAAAAAAAATTAAATGAGGAAAGTCATTATTCTCTCCAAACACCATAGCATATTGATTTTGAAAATACCATATTTTAAGAGAAGATAGCCCAAATGTGAGGGTTCCATTAATCCAATTAGAGACTTTGTGTTCCTTCCCATGAAGTTGGAGGTAACTGTGTACATAAGCAAGTATACACATATACATCTATTTTTCCATTCCAACTCTTCATAGTGTATGTATGTGTATTTCCATTTTCAATTCCTTATGGAACTTTCCAGAAGCTATCAGATAAAAATGAGAGTGATTACTCAGAGTTTCTTGATTCTGTTATTAGATAGAATAATCTAAAACTAACACTTGTGCTAAAATGCTAGTGAGTTTATGGCAGAAATAATCAAATAAAAAAAAAACAGAAGACAGAGACAAAGTAAACCCCAGAGCTCCCCTAATCCCAGAGGAATACTAAAACTACAGTTACATTTGAAAAATTTCCTCCAGAGGAATTCAGACACTAGGTGAGCAAATCCTATACATTAGGCAAAGAAGAAGAATAAAAAAATCCAAAGGGGTAGGAGAGGGTGAAATCATCTTTCCATAAATCCACCGCTGACATGATGGCATACAACCAGGAGGGAACTTACAACTACAGTTTCTTCCTGAAGAGCAAAGGGTTTCGACTCCACATTTGGCACCCAAATTTTTGGGACTGTAAGCTGAAAAAGAAATCCCCAAAATATCTAACTCTAAAAGCCAATGGGGATCATCTCCATAAAACCAGCAAGATTATAGCAAACTAAGTTCTTCATAGGCTTGAATGGACTCACTGTGGCTATCCCACCAGGGCCCAATGCAGAGGTAACATATTTAAAGGCACCCGGACTTCTCATGAAAGAGGCCTATTTACCTACCTTAAAAGCTGTACTCTGGGGGTCAGGTTTCTAATTTAACACAGAAGTAAGAACATACTTTATTTTCTCTGGAGACCAGAGAGGCCAGTGGGTGTCATGTTTATGTCCTCTCTCTGCCCCACCCCATGTCACTGGTGCCTCCAAGAAACTTGGAACTTCAGCTTTTGTGCTGTCACCCAGAAGACAAACCCCTTCATGGTCTGGCTCCGGTGGCAGCAGGGTGTGTGTCTATGGGTTCAATAGGATGGGAGCAAACATATTAAGTGTCCTTAACTAACTGAAGGGCAGAGGGATTAGACAGAACTCCCATCTACCAGTCTTCTCCTGAAAGAGATATATTTGCATACTTTAAAAGCTGCTGCCTGAGGGTCCAGATTCCAAGTGGCCTATCCATGTGCTGATTGAGATCTTCCAGGATTTGGGACACTGAGATCTTGACACCCTCCACTACTTGGAGCCACTAAGAACAAAGAAGTCTGCTTGGACAAAGATTTGAGAGCCAACCAGGAGCTAAGACAGGTCAGGGTTGGATAGTAAATTTCATCTTTACAAGGCGAAACCTTAAAGACTAGGAGAAGTGGCCATTTTATCCAAGGTATAGGAAACAAGCACAGAGAATCAAAGAAAATGAAGTAACAAGAATATGTTCCAAGTGAAAGAAGAAGATAAAACCCCAGAAAAAAGACCTTAATGAAATGAGGGTAAGTGATTTACCTTAAAAAAAAAAAAAAAAAAAAAGTTCAAAATATAGTCAGAACAAAGTGAAAATTTCAACAGAGAAATAAGAAAGTACCAAACAGAAATCATAGATCTGAAAAGTGCAATAACTCAACCAAAAAATTCATTAGAGAGGTTGAACAAAACACTAGATAAATTAAAAGAAAGGATCAATGAACTCAGGGGTAGGGCAGTTTGATTCATCTAATCAAAGAAGCACAAAGAAAAAGAAGAAGGAAGGGTGAAAGTCGCTTAAAGAACTTATGCAACATACACAAGTGGACTGATATTTTGTATCACAGACGTCCCAAAAGAAGTACAGAGAAAGGCAAAGAAATTTTATCTGAAGAACTAATAGCCAAAAACTACCCTAACCTGAGGACTTCCAGATCCAAGAAGCCCACAAATTCCACAGAAGATGAAACCAAAGAGACCCACACCTAAACACATTATAATTCAAGTGTTGAAAGGTAAAGACAAGGAGAGAGTCTTAAAAGGAGAAAGGCGAGAACTACTTCTTTACAAGGAAACCCCCTGAAGACTATCACCAGGTTTTTCAGGAGAATATTCACAAGCCAGAAAGGAGTGGCATTGTATTTTCAAAATGCTGAAAAAAAACAAACAAACTGACAAATGAAATCTGCCAGCCACAAATACCCAGCAAAGTTGCCCTTCAGAACTAAAGGAGAGAAAGACTTTTCCAGAAGAACAAAAGTTCAGGGACTTATCATCACTAGATCAGCCATACAAGAAATGTTGTTGAAGGGGCTTCTTCAAGCTGAAAAGAAAGGGCACTACTTAGTAACAAGCAAACAGGCAAAAGAATAAATCTCACTAATACATATACCATTAAATTCAGAATAATCTAACATTGTAATGGGGCTGGGTTACTCACTTATAAATCTAGTATGAAAGTTAACAGACAAAAGTAGTGAAATATTTGTAATACAATAATTTGTTAAAGGCTACACAAGATAAAAAGATGCAAATTGCCACATAAAAATGTAAACATGAGGTGAATGAGTAAAAATAATACAGCCTTAGAATATATTTGAAATTAAGTTGTTAACAGTGTAAAACACTGTTACAACGAAAGTTTCAGGTAAGTCCCATGATAAGCACAAAGCGAAAACCTGCAATAAATACATAAAAGATAAAGAGAAGGAAATCTAAGCATACCACCACAAAAAAATTATCAAATCATAAGGGAAGTAAACAAGAAAGAAACAAAGGAATTACAAAGAATCTAGAAAAAATTTTTAAATTATTTTATGTTTATTTTTTGAGAGAGAGAACATGAACAAAGGAGAGGGGCAGAGAGAGAGAGAGAGAGAGAGAGAGAGAGAGAGAGAGGGAGACTGAGACTGACTGAGAGAAAATCTCAAGCAGGCTCCATGTTCAGCAAAGAGCCCAATAGGGGACTTGATCCCACAACCCTGGGATCAGGACCTGAGATGAAATCAAGAGTTGACTGTGCAAGTGACAGAGCCACCCAGGTGCCCCTAGAAATTTTTTTTATTTTTTAATAAATTGCAGTATGTCCATACCTACCAATAATTACTTTAAATTTAATGGGACTAAATTTTTGATCATAAGACATAGAGTTGTGGCATAGATTAAAAAAAAAAAAAAAAAAAAAGACCGCAAATACATGCTTTAAGGGCACATGCAGACTGAAGGAATGGAAAAAGATATTTCATGCAAATGGAGACCAAAAGAAAGCTGGGAGGCTATACAGACAAGAGACTTAAGCCAAAACTGTTACAAAATACAAATAAGGTCATTATAAAAGGGTCAATCCAACAAGAGAATATAGTATCTGAAAATATTTATGCAACCAATATAGGTACACCTAAATATTTGAAGCAAATATTAAAAGATCTAAAGGGAGAAATAGAAAGCAATACAATAGGGGCGCCTGGGTGGCTCAGTCAGTTAAGTGTGAGACTTATGCTTAGGTCATGATCTCATGGTTCATGAGTTTGAGCCCTGTGTTGGGCTTTGTGCTGATGGCTCAGAGCCTGAAGCCTGCTTCGGATGCTGTGTCTCCCTCTCTCTCTGCCCCTCCCCTACTCCCTACTCACACTCTGTCTCTGTCAAAATAAATAAACATTAAAATAATAAATAAATAAATAAATAAATAAACAAACAAACAAAGTATAAATAAGTAGGTAAATAAATAAATAAAGTAATACAATATATTGGGGATGCTGGTACCCCAATTTCATTAAAAGACAGATCATCCCGATATAAAATAGGGAAACAGTGAACTTAAACTATAAGTTAGACCAAATGAAATTGACAGACATTTACATAACTTTTTATCCAAAAAGCAGAATATGTATTCTTCTTTTTTTTTAAATTTTTTTCAACGTTTATTTATTTTTGAGACAGAGAGAGACAGAGCATGAAAGGGGGAGGGTCAGAGAGAGAGAGACACAGAATCTGAGACAGGCTCCAGGCTCTGAGCTGTCAGCACAGAGCCCGACGCGGGGCTTGAACTCACGGACCACGAGATCATGACCTGAGCCGAAGTTGGCCGCTTAACCGACTGAGCCACCCAGGAGCCCCTATGCATTCTTCTTAAACACACATAGAACACTCTCTGAAATAGGTATGTTATGCCAGATAAAAGTTATAATAAAATTAAGAAAATTATAATCATAATCTCTTTTCTGATCACAATGTTTTGAAACTAGAAATCAATCACAAGAAAAAAAACTAGAAAATTCACAAAATGTAAATATTAAAGAACATGATGCTGAATAACCAATGTGTCAAACAAGCAATCAAAGGAGAAATAAAGTATTTTGAGATAAATTAAAATGTAAACATAACAAACACAAATTTATAGGATACAGCAAAACCAATTCTAAAAGGAAAGTTCATAGTAGCAATAAACACATAAAAAAAAGGAAAATCGAAAATAAACTTAACACTAGGCCTCAAGCAACTAGATAAAGAAGAACAAACTAAGCCCAAAGTTAGCAGAAGGGAAGAATTAAAAATATCAAAGCAGAAATAAATACAATAGAGGCAAGAAATACAGTAGAAAAGATCAATAAAACTAAGAATGGTGTTTGGAAAGATAAAGAAACAAACTTTTAGCTAAATCACTGACATAAAAAAGAATAATTAAAATTAGAAGTTAAAAACAGAGCACTGGGGCATGTGGGTGGCTCAATTGGTTAAGTGTCTGACTTCGGCTCAGGTCACGATCTCATGGTTCATGGGTTCGAGCCCCATATTGGGCTCTGTGCTGACAGCTCAGAGCCTGGAGCCTGCTTTAGATTCTGTGTCTCCCTCTCTCTCTGCCCCTCCCCTGCTTGTGCTCTGTCTTTCAAAAATAAATATTAGAAAAAAACTTAAAAAAAAAAAAGGAGCATTACAATTAATATCACAGGTATACAAAAACCAGAAGACTCCTATGAAAAGTTATAAGCATACATATGTAGAAGCATACAACCTATAAGACTGAATCACAAAGAAATAGAAAATCTTCTATCCTTCTCCTAATCCTTCTATATTCCTTCTAATCCTTCTCATCTTTCTCCAAAATATAGGAGAGAAAACGTTTCCAAACTCATTTTCAAAGACCAGCATTATTATCCTGATGTATAAACCAGACAGGAATCTACCAGGCAAGAAAATTATAGGCCAATATCCCTGATGAACAGAGATGTAAAAGTCCTTAACAAAGTATTAGCAAACTAAATTAAACAATGAATTAAAGGGATCATACACCATGATCAAGTGGGATTTATTTTAGGGTGCAAGATGGTTTAACACCCCCAAATCAATCACAAGGACACACCAAATTAACAAAATGAAGTATAAAATCCTATGTTCATCTCAGTAGATGCAGAAGATGCACTTGACAAAACTTCATGATAAAAACTTTCAATCAAGTGGGTATAGAGGGAACATACCCAACAGAATAAAGGTTACATATGGCAAGCCCACAGATAACATCATAATATTGAAAATCTGAAAGCTTTTCTTCTAAGATCGGGAAAAAAATGTGGATGCCTACTCTTGCCATTTTTATTCAATATAGTAGAGGATGTCCTGGTTGGAGTAACTATGCAAGAAAAATAAATAGAAGACATCCAAATAATAAAATAAAACATAAAACTGCCTCTACCTGCAAATGAAATTATATTATATACAGAAAATACTAAAGCCTCCAGCAAAAAGAAAACTATTAAACTATTAAATGATTTCAATAATTCCAAGATACAGAATAAACACAAAAATCAGTTTCATTTCTATATACTAATAATGAACTACTTGAGAAATAAATTAAGAAAAAAAATCCCATTTATAACAGCATAAAAAAAAAAAAGCCTTAGGAATACATTTAACCAAGGAAGTGAAAGACTTGTACACTGAAAATTAGAAGACACTGACAGAAATTGAAAATGACATAAATGGAAAGATATTCCATACCTATGGAATTAATATTGTTAAATAGTCCATACAAACCAAAGCTATCTACATATTCAATGCAATCCCTATAAAAACTCTAATTGTATTTTTCACTATCTAAAACAAACTATTCTAAAATCTGTATGGAGCCACAAAAGACCTTGAATAGGCAAAGTATCTTGAAAAATAACAAAGCGTGAGGTGTAACACTTCCTGATTTATTTATTTTTTAATGTTTTATTTATTCTTGAGAGAGAGAGAGAGAGAGAGAGAGAGAGAGAGAGAGAGAGACAGAGCATGAGCTGGGGAGGGGCAGAATGAGAGAGAGACACAAAATCAGAAGCATTGCTCCAGGCTCTGAGCTGTCAGCACAGAGCCTGACGTGGGGCTCGAACTCATGAACCCTGAGATCATGACCTGAGCCAAAGTGATATACTTTACTTACAGAGCCACCCAGGCACCCCAACACTTCCTGATTTCAAACAATATTTCAAAGCTATAATAATCAAAACAGTAGGACATCAGTATAAAAATAGACACAAAGATCAATGGAAAAGAATGGAGTACCCCCAAATAAACCCACACATACATGGTCAACTAATTTATGACAAAGGAGCTATGAATATGTAATGGAGACAGAATAGTCTCTTTGATAAATGGTGCTGGGAAAATTTGACAGATGTATTCAAAGGAATTAAAAGAAAATCTAAAATAAACATTATTTTACACCTAACAAAAAGATCAACTCAAAATGCATTAATGATTAGAATATAAGACTTGAAATCTTAAAACTCCAAGGAGAACACACAGATGGTAAGCTTCTTGACATCACTCCTGACAGTAAGTTTTTGTACTTGACACCAAAAACAAAAATTTTTCATTTTAACCTATTTAATTAATATTCATATTTTAAGTAGTCACAAGACTTACTTCCAGAAAAATTCTAATAGTGACTCTTTCATTAGCTAGATCAAACTTAATTCTTTTTTTAATTAAAGGTTTTAATGTTTATTTGTGAGAGAGAGAAAGAGAGACAGAGCATGAGCTGGGGATGGGCAGAGAAAGAGAGGGAGACACAGAATCTGAAGCAGACTCCAGGCTCTGAACTGTCAGTACAGAGCCTGATGCGGGACTTGAACCCACAAACCATGAGATCATGAGCTGAAGTTGGACACTTAACTGACTGAGCCACTGAGGTGCCCCAAACTTAATTCTAAAATAAATATAAAATCTATTAAATTCCTTTCATGTCCACCATTACCCTAATCTAAACCACCATCATATCTCTTCTGGACTAAAACAACATTATATTAAGATGTCAGCCTGTTTCTAAACTTTCTATTCTTCAATTTATTCTTTACACTATTATTAGGGCAAAAAACTTTTAAAAAGAAGTAAATAAAAGTAAATTACATCTCTGCTTCAGATTCTTCAGTGTGTATATGAACTAAAAATCTAGTACTGTCCATACTGTCAAACTTATTTCAAGCTACTCCCTATCTCTTTTGATACAATTGGATTCATGTCAATTCTCAATACCCAAACTCTATTGCTATCTTCCAAGTATAGCTGTAAGACCTAGATAGAATCAAAGAGGCAACCAACAGAGAATTAGCAAGGGAGAACAAATGAAAACTGGTTACAAACCCAGGATTAGAGGAACAACACAGCAGAACATCTTATGAATGTTATACAATAAGGTGACCCAATTTAACCCAACTGAAGATCATTCAGGTAGACTTATTCTTCCACCACACTGAACTATAATGTTGATGAAAACTTTGTATGAACTTTCCATACAAAGTAAGTATGTAAGTATGTAAGTACTTCCCATAAATGGCATGTGATCCAGAAAGCCTCTTTATCCCTATGGATCTGAGACTCTCATTTCTCACTGAGAGCCACCAGGATGGAATGGAGATAGTGGCAAGAGGAATTCCACTACAAAAAAAAAAAAAAAAAGCCTAACACAGAAAGCCTCTTTGTATCTATGGACTTGAGTGTCTTAACACTCACCCAGAGACACAGGGTCTACAAGCAAACCTTGCAAGAGGACAATATGTAACCCTCTAACAAGTAGCCTGGCCTGGGAAGCCTCTTGGTCCATGAGGATCTGAAAACACCTCCCTCAATGAAATGAACGAGGTATCAATGGCAAGATTTCACCAAAACTAACCTGGCTTGAGAAGGAACATTTTCCCTGAAGACCTGAATCTCCCAATATCCATTAAGAAACACCAGATAGCTCTAAGGCACTCACAGAAATGATCCAAACACAAGGACAGTCTATCCATGGAAGCAGCTCCTTCCTCTACTTGTAGGAGGTGTCCTATCACAAAACGTCCTAAATCTTAGAAGTTCTCCACTTCCCCATCTTGTTTGAGGCTCTACTCCTGCACCAAGACACTAATTTTCCTGAGGGAAATGCAAAGGCATCCTACCCCAACAAGAAGCCCAGCCCAGTATCTACTTTATCACCAAAAGTGTGAGACACCCATATCCAACCTAAATGATTTGATGCTAACACAAAGTTGAATCAGACGTTGAAATTTTAAATCAGGCATCATAAAGTGCTTACCAAAGCATTACAAATAATCTAGAAACAAATAGAAAAAAAAAAGAATCAGAAAAACTCAGCAAAGAAATAAAAGTTATTTTAAAATAACCATGTGGAAACTGTGGAACTGAGAAGCACAATAACAGAAACAAACAACTCACTCAATAGGCTCAATAACATAGTGAGGATGACAGAAAGTATAGTCAGTAAACTTGAGGTAAGAATTCCTAGCAAAAATAGATTGAAAACCTGTAATTAGAGCTTGAAAGACCAATAGAACACTATCATTAGAGTCCCAGTGGAGAAAATGAGAGAAGAGCTAAAAGAATACACACAGAAATAACAACTGAAAACTTCTCAAATATCATGAAAGACACAAACCTACAGATTCAAGAAACTAAGTGACTTTTAAACAGGATAAACCTAGGGAAATACACAGTGACAAACTCTAGTTAAAGTTCAGAAAAATAAAGCAAATGAAAAAAGTTATGTACACAATCAGATTAAAAAATACATTACCAATAGGGGAACATAAATTCAAATGACAACCAATTTTTTCTTATAAAATAACAGTGGCAAAAACAAACCAAACAAGAAGTGGCGCTCATATCAACTGAATTTTATATCCAGCAAAACTATCTTTAAGGAATGAAGAGGAAATACATGTTCATTCAAAGAAACAGTAAAAGAGGTTGTCAATATCAAACCTATCCATTAAGAATGGATAAAGGAAATTCTTCAAAAAGTTATGACATGATAAGAGGGAATAATGGAGAATTAGGAAGGAAAGTGGAAGAATGGAAAGTGCTGACATTTTGGTATATATAACAGACCATTGTTCTCCTTGCAAGGCTTATAAATCATATTTTATTATGGAAATGAAAATTTTAACACTATCTTATACATAAGAAAACAAAAGGAGAAAGTTAAAGAGATCTAAGTGGATAGGAGGTTTCACGCTTTTCTTGAAGTGCTGATTGTAACCACCAGTAGACTGTTAAGTCACACTAATACCTAGAGCAGTGACTGTAAAAATGTATATACAGAGATACACTCAAAATGCTAAATAAATTAAGATGAAATACTAAAAATCTTCAAGTAATGAATGACACACTGAACCAGATGGACTTAACAGATATATTCAGAATATTTCATCCTAAAGCAAAATACACATTCTTCACAAATGCACATGGAACATTTTCCACAATAGATTGCATACTGGGACACAAATCAATCATCAACAAGTACAAAAAGATCAAGATCATACCTTGCTTATTTTCAGACCACAATGCTATGAAACTCGAAATCCACCACAAGAAAAAAATCGGAAATACCATGCATACTTGGAGAATAAAGAACATCCTACTCAAGAATGAATGGGTTAACCAAAAAATTAAAGAGGAAATTATAAAGTACATGGAAACCATAGAAAATTAAAACACAACAGCCCAAAACATCTGGGATGGAACAAAGGCAGTCCGAAGAGGAAAGTATATAGTAATGCAGGTGTTCCTAAAGAAAGAAGAAAGTTCTCAAATATACAGCCTAGCTTTGCACCTTAAAGAGCTGGAAAAAGAACAGCAAAGAAAGGCCAAAAACAGCAGAAGGTAAACAATAAAGATTACAGATCAATGGTATAAAACAAAACAAACAAACAAAAAAAAAACAATAGAACAGACCAGTGAAACCAGGAGCTGGTTCTTTGAATGAATTAACAAAATTGATAAATCCCTAGCCAGATTAATGAAAAGAAAAAAAAAAAAAAAAAAAGGAAAGAACCCAAATAAAATCACAGATGAAAGAAGTGAAATCACAACCAACACCAAAGAAATACAAAAGGGAATATTCTGAGTAGGAGTAAGTCAAACTTTCACTCTTAACAGATATCATGATACTCTATGTGGAAACACCAAAAGACTAACAAAAAAAACCCTGCTAGAACTGATCCATGAATTCAGCAAAGTCGTAGGATATAAAATCAATGTACAGAAATCAGTTGCATTTCTAGGCACCAATAATGAAGCAGCAGAAAGAGAAATCAAGGAATAGATCCAATTTACAACTGCACCAAAACCCATAAAATACCAAGTGATAAACCTAACCAAAGAGGTGAAAAGCCTCTAAACTGAAAACTACAGAAAACTTATGAATGGAATTGAAGACCCCTCCCCCACCCCCCCCCAAAAAAAACCAGAAAAACATTCCATGCTTATGGATTGGAAGAACATATATTGTGAAAATGTCTATTCTACCCAAAGCAATCTACATATTCAATGCAATTCCTATCAAAATAACACCAGCATTCTTCACAGGGCTAGAACAAAGAATCCTAAAATTTGAATGGAACCAGCAAAGACCCTGAATAACCAAAGCAATCCTAAAAAAAGAAAACCAAAGCTAGAGGCATCACAATTCTGGACTTCAAGCTGTATTACAAAGCTGTAATCATCCAGACAGTATGGTACTGGCACAAAAAGCAAAAACATAGATCAATGTAACAGAGAACCCAGAAATTGACCTACAAACATATGGCCAACTAATCTTTGACAATGCAGCAAATATCAAATGGAAAAAAGACCGTCTCAGGGATGCCGGGGTGGCTCAGTGATTAAGCGTCCGACTTTGGCTCAGGTCATGTTCTCATAGTTTGGGGGTTCGAGCCCCACATCAGGCTGTGTGCTGCTCGCGCAGAACCTGGAGCCTGCTTTGGATTCTGTGTCTCCCTCTCTTTCTGCCCCTCCCCTGCTCACACTCTGTCTCTCTCTCAAAAATAAATGAACCCCCCCCCCAAAAAAAAAAAAACGAAAGAAAAAGAAAAAAATCTCTTCACCAAATGGTGTTGGGCAAACTGGATAGCAACATGCAGAAGAATGAACCTGGACCACTTTCTTAAACCATACAAAAATATAAATTCAAAATGGATGAAAAACCTAAACCTAAATTTAAGACCTAGGAGATAACAGGCAGCAACCTCTTTGACCTTGGTTGCAACAGCTTCTTACTTGACATGTCTCCAGAGGCCCGGAAACAAAAGCAAACATGAACTACTGTGACCTCATCAAGATAAAAAGTTTCTGCACAGGGAAGCAAATAATCAACAAAATTAAAAGTCAAGGGATGGAATGGGAGAAGATATTTGCAAATGAAATAGCAAATAAGGGATTAGTATTCAAAATCTATCAAATTCAACATCCAAAAAACACATAATCCAGTGAAGAAATGGTCAAAAGACATGAATAGACACTTCTCCAAGGAAGACATCCAGATGGCTAACAGACAAATGAGAAAATGCTCAACATCGCTCATCATCAGGGAAATACAAATCAAGACCACAATGAGATATCACCTTACATCTGTCAAAATGGCTAAAATTAACAACTCAGGCAACAACAGATGTTGGCAAGTATATGGAGAAAGAGGAAGCTTTTTGCACTGCTGGTGGGAACGCAAAATGGTGCAGCCACTCTGGAAAATAGTATGGAGGTTCCTCAAAAAGTTAAAAATAGAACTACCCTATGACCCAGCAATTGTACTACTAGGTATTTTTCCAAAGGGATATAGGAGTGCTGTTTCAAAGGGGCACATGCATCCCAATGTTTACAGCAGCACTATCAACAAAAGCCAAAGCATGGAAAGAGGCCAAATGTCCTTCGATTTATTAATGGATAAAGAATATGTGGTACATATATACAACAGAATATTACTCGGCTATCAGAAAGAATAAATCTCACCATTTGCAACAACTTGGATGGAACTAGAGTGTATTATGCTAAGTGAAATAAGTCAGAGAAATACGAATAACATATGACTTCACTCATATGTAGAATTTAAGATATAAAACAGATGAACATAAGGGAAGGGAAACAAAAATAACATAAAAACTAGCAGGGAGACAAACCATAAGAGACTCTTAAAAACAGAACAAACAGGGTTGCTGGAGGGGTTTTGGGTAGGAGGATAGGCTAAATGGGAAAGAGGCATTAAGGAGGACAGTTGTTGGAAGGAGCACTGGGTGTTATATGTAAATGATGAATCAGTAAATTCTATTCAAGAAATATATCCAAGTCAATGGTTTGGCAAGTAGTTCTTATTGTATCCATAAAAAAAATGAATTGGACCTCATCAAAGTGACAAACTTTTGCTCTGTGAAAAACCTCATGAAGATCAAAAGTCAAGATACAGACTAGGGGTAAATATTTACAAACCATATATCCTACAAAGGAATAGTATCTGTAATATGGAAATAACTCTAAAGTTCAAAATAAAAAAAATTGTAAAAAGAAAGAAAAACTCCATTACAAAATGGACAAAGGACATGACAAACTATACATGTATCTTTAGAAGTTAAGGCTGGCTTATAAGCAAAAATTGTATCGCATCCCGCAGACTGTGAGTAACTCTTGTCATCTGAATAAAGCCACAGTGCACACGTTCGTATTGTTTAAAAAAAACACATGCTAACATACATGAAAATTCACTGTCCTTTGCCCTGCATTTAAAATAGGTCAATGTTCTTTTCTTCTTCTGATTAAGTGAATAGACAAACTTGGAGTTTCACCTCTTCATTTATACTTTCTATACCTAACTCCTTTTTTGGAAACTAGGGAGAAATTAGACTCAAAATTTCTTTGTTATAGACCTACTTAGGTAGTCCTTGGGTTTGTTATGTTACCTTTAAAAATTCATCCTATTTTCACTTTCCTTTGGTTTTAAGACCTTAGCTAGATAACTTTTTACTATTCAACAATTGTTTTGATTCTTTCAAAATTGGTTAAAACTGATCTAATAATCACTCATCTCCCAGAAAGTTAAACAAGTTAGAAATGGGAAAATGGCTATTGCAAAAAGTTTGGTTCTTAAACATATAAATTATGAAAAAGGTATAAAAAAGGAATGGACTGCTGTTTCATATGTACACTTGAGATAGAAAACATACTGAGAACACTGAATTGGAATAATGGCCAAGGTAGTCCCTGTGGTGGTTTGCATGTTTTCTGTATCTTTTTTTTAAACTTATTTCATGGGAGATTAAAATTTCTTCAAACCAGACATGAATACATGAAAACAAAGTGGTGAACTTATATTTAACTTTACTTTTTAAATAACGGTTTTAAATTTTAGGGTTTTTGGTTGTTGTTTTTCTAAATCTCAGAACACTAAATAGGCTCGTGGATTTGTGGAAGCCACAGGCTAGTTGAGTGTTATAGTCTTGTTTGCTCAAATTTTACCTAGCCATCTTTCTGCCACAATCTATTTAATTTACCAAGTGTGAAGAATCATTTTATAAAGTATTTTCTATGAGGTTTCACTTTTGTCAATTTAAATATGCAAATAAAACACAGATACTGGTATAAAGGGTACAGTAGCTACGATGTAAGAATTTTCCTTGCAAATTAGAATTCTAAAAGAAACTGCAGATGTTTCAACTATGTAATTTATTTCCTCTCTTATGAAAAGCAGTAAGATCCTGACTTGACCTAATTTCCACCCAGAGCTCTATGGAAATGAATTTGTCTAACATATTTTAGTTGGTTTCCTTCCTCTCTCTCTCTCCCTCAATATCATGTTACCTCAGCTCAATATTTAATCCTAAACAGACTGATTGATTAAATTAATGGCATTTACATGCAACATGAAATCTCCCCCTCCCACACACAGGCAGACAGGCAGAAAAGGTTCAGAAATGACAACTTTGGGTTTATGTTTATGAACTTTACAGTCATTTCTGAGTTACTTATTCCAAAGTTTTGTTGGTGGGTGACTTCATAGGATTGCTGGAGTATTCTATAGGAATGCTGGTAGGGAAGGGTGTCACCTCACCCTCAAATGCCTGTCATTTGTGTTTGATAGAAGAACAATGAAAAATGGTCTTCACTACTGTGTTTAGTATATTACACATTTTTTACTAAAGATTTATGTGCACTGTTATCACAATTAAGCTACAACTATAAAGTAAATATAAATTCACCTTTCAGTATATTCTGAGCATAATTAACACTCAAATAGTTATATTTATGCCTCTCCTTAGTGACCACAAATAACTGAGTTATTGTTTATTACCAATAACAAAATGAGCCATCTTTTTCAGCTAATTCTTTTTTCTAACTATTCCGACAGAAATTTTGATTTGTGACTCCTAAGACCATGATTTCAAAATCTCACTTGACATTAACTAAAGGAATCTATGTTATTTTTTTTCTTAGTGTACCAATTTTTTTTCTTGGGAGTGAAAATAAACTGACAAATTTCAATACCTTGCCAAGTTTCTTTTACTTGCATTTTTGCCTTGATTGAGTAAAGGCGTCTTAAAGGTCAGAAAATTTTGAATCAGCCTCAGTAGTTTTACAAGGAGAAAAAGTTTACATGTAGGTTGTAGTTTTGAGTGATTTATTTTATCATATTAAAGAAAATATTAGTGGAAATATTACATAAATCTTAATATTATACAAAGGACAAAAGTTTCTAAGTTTTAGTGAATTGAAATTATTGAGTAACTTCTTTTAGCTCATTTTTCTTTGGTTAAACAGCTTTCAAAATGGAATTTCCAAACGTGAAATCATGTATTTTAGAGTTAGAAAATCTTGAGCTCCCATTTCTAACTGTTATAGTACAGGGTATTAATTTCTCAAAGGCTCAGTTTACTCATCTATAAAATGTGATTTTACTGGAATGTTTTGAATGTAAAATTAGACAATATACATATCAGGACAAGTGAGAGACTGACTAGCTGATAAATACATTTATTTAGGTGTGGGTATATAGCTGGGATTTCTGAGTAATGGAATGTGGGTATGAGGAATGTATACCCTCCAAGGATCAGCTTATTAAATATAATTTTCAGCCTAATTCTCTGCTCTTTTTTCCCCCTTCTCCTATTGTAGGGAACCTTTAAGTCTATCTTGTTGAAAATGGTAAATCTATCAGATTGGGTCTCTAAGTGACTTGTGCAGAGCCAAAATTGGAACTTTACTAGGAGAAAATGAACTTCAAATATTTTTTAAACCACTAAGATTTCAAAGTTTCTGTTGTATTACTAGCATTACTTAACTTACATAAAATCTGAATGTTACTGATTATTCTCCAACTGAGAAGAGAAAAAAATGTATATTAGATAGACTGCTAATACAAAAGTATACACCAAGCACTCACTATAGTTATTCACTGTGAGAAAAAAAAGGGGGGGGGGTCAACATCACCAAAACATTATCAAGAACAAAGGATTTATATTACTTATGCCAAAGCTCAGAGCCCAGCAGCATTACATTTATAGGACATTTCCCCCTGATTATAGGATCAAAGTCTTGCTGTTAACATTTCAACTTCAAAAGATCTTTTGGGTACCAAAGACATCAGAGTGTAAACAGCAATGAATATTTGGATACTGAGCAGATATGTCAAAAAAAAGAGATGATAGAAACAGAATTTTCATTTCTTTGAGACTTTACATTTTTAAATAATCCATATTCTCAGAAATTTATTCATTTAGCTCCAAAAATTAAATGCAATTTTCAGAAATGTTAGGAAAATCACAGTTACCAAACCACGCATCAAATTATAACAAGGGAATATGTATGCATTTTTATATTCTGCTAAAATACACAGAAGGTCAAACTTACTATCTTAACCTTTTGTAAGTAAAGACTTCTCTGGTATTAAGAACTTTTCTATTTTTGTGCAACTGTCACCAGTTGTGAATCTTTCACAAGATGACAATTTTCATCTTGCAAGCTGAAGTCTGTCCCCAATAAACAATAAATCCCTATAACCCACTCCCATAAGGCTCTAGCAAACACCTTCTATTTTTTTTTTTTTTAATCTCCCCTTTTCCCCTATGCTCCAGCATCAGGTAGTCACTATTTTGCTATCTGTTACCATGAATTTGGCTCATGTTTAATTTTTTTTTAATATTCCATATTCATATGATCATTCAAAGTTTGTCTTCTGTGTCTGGTTTATTTTATTTAACATAATGTCCTCCAGGTTTATCCCTGTTTTTTTAACTAGCAGGATTTCCTTCTTTTTTAAGGCTGAATAATATTCCATTGTGTGTATATGTACACACACACACATATAATTTAGATATATTGTTTATATATAGGTTGTTTCCTGCTATATCTTGGTTATTCTGAACCTCAAAAAACCTGCAAAAACCAAAGAGTACAGATATCTGAGATAGAGATTTTACTTCTTTTGGATATATATTCAGAAGTGAGATCACTGATTCATATGGTAGTGCGATTTTTAATTCTTTGAGAAAACTTCATACTGTTTTCCATAATGTTTGTGCCAACTTGCATTGCTATCAACAGTGCAAGAAGGTTTCCTTCCCTTCACATTCTGGCCAAAGCAACTCTTGGCTTTTTAATAACAGCCATCTTAACAGGTGTGAGGGGAAAGCTCATTGTGGTTTTGATTTGCACTGCCTTGATGATTAATGGTATTGAGCATTTTTTCATATACCTAGTAGTAATTTTATATATTCTCCAAGAATATAATTGTTTAAAAACAGCCATTTGTATTCTGTTGTGCTCCAAAACCCAAAAATGCCAAACTCTAGTGGCTCTCTGAGCCATATGATTTAGAAGTCTCTCAGGTGACACTAGATGTGTGGTCCAAAACCTTTGGTCCTCAGGGAGAAGCTGGGAGTTAGGATTCCTTCCTGACTACAATGCATTGTGCTAAGGGTAGGATTTATGGCCTGAGTATTTCTCAGTTTTTCCTACCCATTTCAATGTGGGTATGTAGAATTTTCTCAACTGGTTTCAGGACTTCTGTTAGAGGGTACTGATCTATGTGCAACTGAATATTTGGTGTGTCCATGGGATTAGGGAGATAAGTATCTTCCTATTCTACCACATTGCTGATGTTTCTATATGTAGATTTTTACATAAATATTTTTCTCTCAAGAATGAAAACAATGATATAATACCAACAAGTACCCATCAGTCAGTGCCTCAGATTGTGTGATGAGATTCTGTTAATTCAGGTATTAACCTAAAAGCTCATGGATGGAAGAGATTCAAAAGGGTAGTTGAATCAAAAGGGTAGATCATGTCAGGGTACTTATGGTCCTATCCTTAAATTACTTTATATTTACTTGAAATAGTGATCTTCCACCTTTCCTTCCCATTTGGATTAAAGGAGAGTTTTTATAAATCCCAATATCCAGGAAATAACTCCAAATTCTAAAATCATAATGTTTACGGGGTGTTATCACCTTATAAGTAATGTTTAAAGATCCCCATGTAATTCTAACTTGTACCCAAGTTGAGAAGCACTACCTTAAAATGACAGGGATATATTTTTATGGGATTTTTGCACACCAGAGATGAAATATAAAAAGAAAAAAGATAGACTTTCTCTTCAATAAGATGAATTAGGCATATTTTTCCTATTCCTCTCACTAAATACAACTAAAAACCCTGGACATATTATATAAAACAAATATAAGATGACTATAAAATGTTGGTAAAAGAAATCAGATTGGCTAAGGACCCCAGGATCGAAGGATTAGCATGATAATGAGTTCTATGGGTTTTGTTTTTGCTACATGTTACTTAGACTTGGACCTGAGGAAGCTGACAACTTGGAAATGCCAACAGATGCATAAGTCATTGAGAAATAAGCCAATCCGCAATTATAGCTGGGGACATTAACACTTCTCTCTCAAGAACTGATAGGCCAACTACACAGAAAATCAACAAGAATATAAAAGAGCTCAATCAACACCAACTTCTCAACTAATGGGGTATAATCAACGTTTTTATAACATCCCGTCAAATGACAACAAAATACATATCCAAATGTCTACAGAACATATACTGAAAGATCTTATCTTGAATCATAAAAACAAAACAATACAAAACAAAAAAAATTAAACAGGGGCATCTGGGTGGCCCAGTTGGTTGAGCCTCTGACTCTTGATTTTGGCTCACAACATGATCTCACAGTTCATGAGCTCAAGGTTCACATGGGATCTGAGCTGACAGTGTGGAGCCTGCTTGGGATTCTCTCTTCCTTTCTCTGCCCCTCCCCACTCACATTGTCTCTGTCTCTCTCGAAATTAAAAAAAAAAAAAAAAAAAAACTTAAAAAAATTTTAAACAAATTTAAAATAATTTAAATCATATGGAATGTTTTATCCAAGTATGATAGAATCAAACGAGAAATCAACAACACAAAGATAAAAGGAAAATCTCCCAATACTTAAAAAAAACTATATATCTTACTTGTAACGAATCCATGAGTCAAAGAGGAAGTCTCAGGGAAAAGAAATGTATTGAAATGAGAGTCAAGATGAAATACATTAAAATTAGTGTGGCACAACTAAATCAATTGGGGAGGGGGGGAATTTATAGCAATAAATAGACGCACCCATTAGGAAAAGTCCTAAACCACTAACCCAAGCTCTCACCTCAAGAACTTAGAATATGAAGAGCAAAAGAAACTCAAAACAAAGAAAATCATAAAGAGCACAAGTCAGCAACACTGAAAATAGACACCCAAAAGAGAAAAAGGAATTTTAAAATTCCTGGCTCTTTGCAACAATCACTACAATTGACAAAGCTCTAGCAAGACTAAAAACAATGATGTAAATAATCAATATTACAAATAAAATAGGATCTACTACTACACATTTTGAAGACATTTAAAGGTTAAGAGAATAGTATAAACTACTCTGAATACATCAATTGAACAACTTAGATGAAATAGGCCAATTCCTCAAAAACCACTCACTACTACAACTCATGGAATATGGAACAGAGAAATTGAATTGTCTTGTAACTATTAAGGGCACTGAATTCATAATTTTTAAATGTTTGATGAAGAAATCTGGAGGCCTACATGAATGACTTCACCGGAAAATTCTATCCAACAAAGAGGAAATAACGCCAATTCTACATAATCTCTTCTGGGGAAAAAAAAAACAAAAACGTAACATGAGGGAACAAATCCCAATTCATTTCATGAAGGTTATAGGTCCCTGTTACCAAATCCAGCCCCCCAAAAAACAAAAAAACCCCAAAAAACCAAAAAATGAAAACCCCCCACCACTATATACAAATACCTATAATGAATACATATGCAAAATTTCATAACAAAATATTATCAAATAAAATTTAGCAACATACAAAAGAGTTATACACCATGACCAAGTGGGAATGAATTCCAAGAATGAAATGCTTATTCAGAATCTGAAAATCAAACAATGGAATCTACTATATTAACATGCTGAAGAACAAAACATGATTGTATAAAACAGTGCACATAAAGCATTTGATAAAACTCAACACACATTTATGATAAAAAAAAAAAAAACCCTCAGCAAAATAGAAATGGAGGAAAATTTCCTTAAGTTAATAAAGGGCATCTACCGAAAACCTGCAACTACCATTATACTTGATGATGAAAGACTAAATGCTTTACCTCTAGGCTGAGAATAAGACAAGGATGCTCTCCCTCATCATTTATATTAAATATAATTTTAGAGATCTACCCAATGAAATAAAGCAAGAAAAGACATAATGCATTCATGGTGTGCAAGACTCAGTACAGTGAATATATACATAGTCCCCAAATTGACATGTAGGTTTAATCCAGTCCTGAAATCCCAAACATCTCTCTATGTATGTATTTACCTAAATGTTGAAGAGATTATTCTAAAATGCATATGGGGAGGCACAAAAACTAAAATAGCCAAAACTATTTTGGAAAGGAAGAATAAAATGTGAGGATTTTCTGTGCCTGATTGTAAGACTTACTATACATAGTTCATTAACCAAGACCATGTATATTGGCAGAGGGAGAAATATATAGATGTAACAGAGACCCACAAAGAGACCTGCATGCTTAACCTTTTTTTTTCCAGACATGTGGTGCTACAGCATTTGAACAACCAGAACCTAAAAACAGTCTCTCAGCTTATACAAAAATAACTTCCCAATGGATCATGAGCTTAAATGTAAAACATAAAACTATAGAATTTTTGGAAAAGAACATAGAAGAAAATCTCTGGGATTAGTGCTATGTAAAGAGGTCTTAGACCTGACACTAAAAATACTATCTATAAAAGAAAATCATAAATTATACTACATCAAAATTTTTAAAAACAATTGCTCTGAAATAAAAAAAAAATCAAATTAAAAATTGTTATGAAAGACCTTTTTTAAGAAGATAAAAAGACAAGCTACACACAGGGATAAAAGATTTACAAACCACATTTTTCACAAGTATTAGTATCTAGAATATATGGAGAATCATTAAAACTTAACAGAAGAAACCATGCAATGCAATTAAAAAATGGGAAAAATACATAAACAGACATTTTATGAACAAATGGCAAATAACCACAGGAAAGTATGTCCATCATCATTACTCATTAGGGAAATTCTAATTAAAACCATAATGAAATATTACTACACACTAACCAGAATAAGTGAAATTAAAAATAAATAAATAAAAATATTATATGCTGGCAAGGACAGTGAGAAACTGGATCACAAGATATGACGTGGGTGGGAATAGAAAATAATACAAATACATTGGAGAGTTTGGAAGTTTCTTTAAACACACACACACCATGAAATTACTGTACAAGCCAGCAGTGGTACTTCTGGGCAATAATCCCAGAGAAATGAAGACTTATGTTCGTATAAAAACCTGCTTACAAATTTTTATGCTATATTCTTAACAGCCCCAAACTAGCAACGAAATAGATATACACATTTTTTTTAACGTTTATTTATTTTGGAGAAATGGACAGAGACAGAACTTAATTGGGGAGGGGCAGAGAGAGAGGGAGACACACAATCTGAAGCAGGCTCCAGGCTCTCAACTGTTGGCACAGAGCCTAACACGGGGCACAAACCCACCGACCCACGGCAAGATCATGACCTGAGCTGAAGTTGGACACTTAACTGACTGAGCCAGCCAGTCACCCCAAACAGATATTCTTTAATGGGCAAATGGTTAGTCACAATGTTTTGCATCCGTGTAACATGACTCAGCAATAATAACAGACACTGTATTGATACACACAAAAACGTGGGTGAATTTTCAGAAAATTTTGTTGTGGAAAAATACAGTGAATGATCCAAATTTGCGTAACATTCTTGAAATGACAATATTATAGAAATGAGGAAGAGATTTGTGGTTGCTTGTGTTTAAGAACAGGGTAAATGGAACAATGAAGTAGCTGTGGCTCTAGAAGACCAACAACGAGGACTCTTAAGGAGTTTGGAAATATTGCATATCTTAATGTATCAATATCAATATCCTAGTTGTGATATTGTAATATACTCTTGAAGGATATTATCATTCAGATTTTGATGCAGATAGCATTGAATCTGTAGTCATTTTGGATACTTTAACATTAATTCTTCCAATCCATGAACACAAGATATCTTTCCACATATTTGTGTCTTCTTTAGTTTTCCGAATCAGGGCTTTATCATTTTCAATATAAAATTCTTTCACTTCTTTAAGTTTGTGTGTATTTTATTTATTTTTGTTGCTGTTGTGAATTTTTTTAATGTTTATTTATTTTGAAAGAGAGTGAGTGTGGAAGCAGGGGAGGGGAAGAGAGAGGGACAAAGAGAGAATCCCAAGCAGACTCCATGTGCTACAACTGCAGAGCCCGATATGTGGCTCAATCTCACAAACTGAAATCATGACCTGAGACAAAATCAAGGGTTGGACACTTAACCTCCTGAGACATCCAGGCGCCCCATAAATGTGGCTTTTTTAAATTTCCTTTTTGGACAGTTCATTGTTTTTCATATGTAACTTCACTGATTTTTTTCTGTATTGATATTCTACCCTATAAATTTACTTAACTTACCAGGTCTAACAATGTTTTGGTACAATTGTTAGGGTATTCTGCATATTTATCATCATGCCATCTATAAATACAGATAATTTTACTTCTTCCTTTTCAATTTGGATATTTTTTTTTGTCTGAGTTTGCTTTGCAGGATTTCTAGTACTGTGTTGAATACAAGTTTTGAAAGAGGGTATTCTTGTTTTGTAGTAGATCTTAGATGAAAAGCTTTCAGTGTTTCATCATTGATTATGCCAGCTTTGGGCTTTTCCATAAATGACATTTGTAGTGTTGAGGAAATGTCCTTTTGTACGTATTTTGTTCAGAGCTTTTGTCCTAAACAGATGTTGAATTTCATCAACTGCTTTTTCTGTATCCATTGAAATGATCAGGTGTTTATCTTTCACTCTGTTAGTGTGGTACATCATTCTGAGTGATTCAGTATGTTGAACCATCATTGCACTTCAGAAATAAATTTTACTTGTTCATGGTGTATAATCTTTTTAGTGTCTTGTTGAATTTGGTTTGCTAGTAATTCAGTGAGGATTTTGCATCTAGGTTCATCAGAGATATTGGTCCATTATTTTCCTGTGACACTTTGTCTGTTATTGGCATCCTGGTAATAATGGCCTTATAAAGTAAGTTTGGAAGTATTCTGTCCAATTCAATTTTTTGGAAGAGTTTAAGAAGGATTGGTATTAATTATTCTTTAAATGTTTAGGATTCCCCTGTCTTTCTATTTGGTCCTGGGATTTTCCCTGGTGAATGGTTTGTGATAACTGAATCAATCTTATTTGTTACTGACCTGCTCATGCTTTCTATTTCTTCTTGATTCAGTTTTTATAAGGTGTATATTCCTAGGAATTTATCTAATTCTAAGTTATCCAATTTGTTGGTGTACAGGATTTCCTAATAGTTCCTTATGACCCTTTTTATTTCTGAGGTAACCACGGCAATGTCTCCTCTTACGTTTATTATTTGAGTCATAACTTTTTTTTATTATTTAGTTTAGCTGAAGATTTGTCAATTCTTTTTTTTTTCCGAGAAACCAACACTTAGATACTAAAATGACAATAAAAAAGGTCAATTAAACTTTTCATTGTTTTCTGCTTTGATCATTGTTATTTTCTTTTCAAAATATTTGGCTTAGTTTGTTCTTCACCTTATTCTTTAAGATATAAAGTTATTTTTTGAGATAGAAAGTTACTCTTTTAAAGTAGGCATTTAATGATGTAAACATCCCTCTTAGTACTGCCTATGCTACATTCCATTAATTTTGGTATAGTGTATTTTTGCTTTTGTTGGTCTCGAGATATTTAAAAATTCTCTTTAATTTCCTCTCTGACTAATAGTTGTTCAGGATAGTGTCATTTACTTGTTAACATTACCCTAATACCAAAGTTAGAGAAGAAAGCTACAAGAAAACATACAGAAACCCATATCCTTGATGTATATTGACGCAAAAATTCTGAACACAACAGTAGCAAACTGAATTTAACAACACATTGAAAGGATATTACACCATGACCAAGTGAGATTTATCCGTGGGATGCAGTGAGTGTTCAACATATATAAATCAATAAATGTGATACACCAGATTAATAGAATGTATGATAAAATCACATGATCTTCTCAAAAGACCCTGAAGAGCTAAAGCAGACATGAGAAAGGAGAATAGCCACAGACATCACACTTCCTGATTTCAAAATATGCTACAAAGCTACAGTAATCAAAACAATATGGTGATGGCATAAAAATAGACACACAGACCAATGGAACAGAATAGAGAGCTCAGAAATAAAGACTCCATACATGGCTAATAAACATTTGGGAAAGGATGGTCTATACAAGAAATGGTGCTAGGAAAACTGGAAAACCATATGCAGAAAAATCAAATTGAAGCCATCTTATACCACTTAAAAAATTGAACTCCAAATGGTTTAAAGACTTAAACCTCACACTGCAAATACCTGATATTGTAAAACATCTATAAGAAAACATAGTGAAGCTCCTTCCCCTTGGTCTAAGAAAGGATTTGTTTCAAAAATATGGCACTAACAGCACAAGCAACAAAAGCAAAGCCAACAACTAAGGCTACACAAAACTAAAAAGTTTCTGCACGGAAAAAAAAAAAAAAAATCAACACTATCTACAGAATGGGAGAAAATATTTGCAAATCAAACATTAGACAAGGTAAAAACTCACACAGCTAAATATCAAAAAATAATCTGATTTAAAAATGAGTGGAAGAATGTTTTTCCAAAGACGACATCCACACGAGCAACAAGTATATGAAAATGTTCTCATCACTGATCATCAGGGGAAATGCAAATCAAAACGAGGTATCACCAAACACCTGTTAGAATGACTATCAAGAAGACAACAGGTAAATATTGGAAAGGATAATGAGATAAAGGACCCCTTTTGCACTGTTAGTGGTTATATAAATTTGATCACCACTAGGGAAAACATCATAAAGGTTCCTCAAAAAATGCAAAATAGACCTACCATACGAAACAGCAATCCCTCTTCTGAGTACATATGTAAAGGAAATGAGAACAGGATATCAGAAAGATATCTGCACCCCCATGTTTTTGCAGCATTATTCATAATAATAGCCAAGACATGGAAACAACCTAAGTGTCTATCAAGGAATTAATAAAGAAGTAGGGATTTATTATCTGTATAGATACATGGATCTAGAGATATAGCATATGTAGTCATAGGTGTGTGTGTACATACACACAGACACCTATGTATGTTATTCACAGCGTAGAGTGGTAACAGTTACTACCACTAACTGCTACTACTATTGAGACTTCTGCAAGTGATTTTTTATATCGTTTAAAAAATTTTTTTAAGTTTATTTATTTTGAGAGAAAGAACAAATGAGCAGGGGAGGGGCAGAGAGAGGGAGAAAGAGAGAATTCCCAAGTAGGTTCCACACTGTCCACAGATGTGGGGCTCAAACTCATGAACACGGAGATCATGACCCGAGCTGAAACCAATAACCAGACACTTAACCAACTGAGCCACCCCGGTACCCCTGGCATCACTTTCATCTTTACAACAACCTTTTGAAGTAAGTTCCTATTATAATCACCATTTTTATGTTACAGGAAACTTAGAAGACTTCAATAATTTATTCAAAGTTATATTGTTTTTGTTTCATTAAGGATTAAATGTTATGACCTGAAAATCTATTTATATTTGTAATATTTAAAAATACTATGACATTGGGAAAGTTGTCCATAATGTAAAATTAGTTCTTAAATTATGATTTTATAAATTTCCTACAAAGGATATTTGCAACTGGAAATGCCCAGCACTATTTCAATGTTTAATTTTTGTGTTTTCATAGACTTTTTACCTCTCTCAATCTGTATTCCTAATGGGAGTTTGGGCTTTCCACAAGCTAACAAAACTCTATAGATCAAAAGCTCCATAAAATCTTGCTTTGTCATAAACTAACACTTTGCTAAGGAAAATGGATCAAGTCAAGTTTAAATGACGTTGATTCCCAAGTAAGTAAAACATGACAAAAGATAAATAAAAGCAGAAAGTTTATTCCAAGATGGTACTGAGTCTAGAAGTATAGGTCAAATTTCTGACTTCTGTTTAAAGAAACCTCACTCATGGCCTCTGGGGTCATCTCAAAAAAATAAATCATTGTTCACTTTTTTTTTGTTTGTTGGTTTTTATCTGCTCTCTTGCTTCAGAGGGTAAAGAATTCATAGTTATTAACACCTTAGTAATAATCTTAACCAGAATGTTTTTGGCAAAAGTCGAAAATATCACTGGTTCTAATAGTGGATTGAGATTATCCATAAATCAAGACAGCTCTGGATAATCCACATTTTTTTTTAAAGGCTGTAAACTGCGTAGGACAGAACTTACTTTTTAAAAGCTCTGGAGTGTTATAGATATGGTCAAGTGATCTAAGAGTTAGGATGTGCCTATCGCAAGCCAAATATTGTTTGCTACTATGTGACTCTTACAATAATCCTAAGAAGTATCATTATCCTCACTTCATCATTAAGTGTGGTGATTTATCTTCAGACACAATAAGCAGAGGTTCTAACATTCAAAACAAGTTTATGCTTTTGGCACTTGCTAACATCCATCCCTCTGAAGGATTTCTCCTACAAAGTTCTGGTTAGTAAACATGAATTCAAGCTGACTCTAGATAATTTTTTTCATGATCCTATTTTTTTTTTTCAATACTTGCTTCTTTTTGCTCTTCAGGTTTATATCAGGATCCTTGTTACTTTGCCTGTTTACATTCTGGAATCATATTTCTCTTAGAATTCCTGGTTCCATTAAGTTGGTAACTGAGAGACTTAAACATAGTACCAAGTGTTTTTGTTACTGAAAAGATGTTTAAGAGTATGTATTTTTAGAGTATAGGCAGCGATATTTCATATTTTTAAACTTTAACATAATTGTATTTCCCCTTAACTCGATTTTATAATTGCATCTCTTTTCTCTTATACTGAATCTACTTATTCATAACATAATTAACATAATTGCTTTATTCACCCTTATAAAAGTAGCTTTAAAATAAAAATGCTGGTATTACTACAAACAATAAAACTAAGTGTAGCATCTGTGTTCTTTTAATTCTTATTTTTTTGAGGGAGTGTTAGCCTGAGCCAGGGAGGGGCAGAGGGAGAGGGAGAAAGAGAATCCCAAGCACGCTCCTCTGCCAGCACAGAGTTCGATGTGGGGCTCAATACCACAACCATGAGATCATGACCTGAGCTGAAATTAAGAGTCGGACTGACTGAACCACCCAGGTGCCCCATGTGTTCTTTGAATTCTTAGAACTCAGTCCACTCAATCAAATTCCAAGGACAGAGTTATGAGAGTAGTCAAATGTGGGGGTAGTCAATAAATGAATGCTTTCTCTCCAGAGCATTTTAATTCAATAATAACATTCATTAACACTTGGTCTACTTTTTATTATCATTAGATGCCAGCAACTTTAATAATGTCAGTAATATTAACTCCCCAAATTAATTAACCCCAAAATCTTTTGTCTAATTTCCAGATATTTACCATACTGTTGAATTTCCCTTATACACATATAAATATGCTTCATATTAGTTCATAAATATTATTTATCTTTAATAAACATTATTTTATACTTGGAAGCTACTTTGGAGAACTCTGTTCTACAACTAGCCTGGAAGTATGTAGACTCAGCCACACATGATTCTTTTAAGAGTACATTTGCAACGGCTCAAAATCTTTCTAGCTTTCTTCTGATTCAGTTTGTGTCTCTAATCCTGTTGGTACCACATACCTTCCCCTGCAGACCACAAGTTGAGATAAATAGTAAGTGCAGCGATTACAAAGACTAACATACAGAACTTGAACTCCAGTTCTGTTCTGCAATGGGACTGTTGCAGAATATTGGTATGAAATAAAAAGACCTTCCCACAAAAGTCAAGTGCTGCTCATTGTCAAGCTATGAGCATCATAAAAAGAAATTTGGGCAAGTTAATTTCAACTTTGAAGTACTGTGTTATCCAAAAGAAAATGGAGATCGAAAAGAATCTGCTCAGATTTTTCTATTTGCTATATGTGATTTTGCTTTTGGGAATAATTTACTTTTTCTTTAGATAAAGTTTTGTAACATTTACATGCAGCCAGAAGAGCCTTTTACAGTGAAATATCAAGCTTTAAAACAGCTCCTGGAAGAAAAGAAATTATGCAGAAGACCATTAATTTTGCAATGACAACAACAAAAGCAAGCAGCTTTTACATACAGAAAATAATCATATTTCAAAGAAGGATATGAAGAAAAAAAAAAAACCCAATATACGCTTGTCTTAAAATTTTAAATCAAGTGATGTCAATGTTTTCTATCATTTAGCCACTTCCTCTGGCTTTTTGTTGCTTAAAAAAAAAAAACAAAAAAAACAAAAAAACAAACAAACAAAAAAAAAACCTTTTTGAAAGGTTTTTTAATCTCTAAGATGATAGATTTTTTTTTTCCCTACGGTGGAAGCTTAGATGATTGATTGTGTATCTTTTTTAAAATATGCATTCAATTCTATAAATTTCCCACTTACTGATTTTACCGTATCCATACATTTTGGTAAGTTGCACTTCATTTTCATTTAGAACAAATATTTTAAAATTCTTCTGGAATGTTTTCTTTGACTCGTGTTATTTAGGAGTCTGTGGTTTAATCTTTAAATATTTGGTGATTTTCTAACTATCCTTCCATTACGGATTTCTCTTTTACTTCCATTGTGGTCTGAGAGCAGACATGGTATGATTTCCATTCTTTTAGTTTTGTTAATGTGTATTTTATGGTCCAGAGTGTGGTCTATCTTGATGTATATTCCATGGTATCTTGAGAGGAATGTGTATTCTGCTGTTGTTGCATCACGTAGTCTATAGATGTCTATTATTTCCAATTGATGTATGGTATCGTTAAGTTCAAAGATGTCCTTAATGATTTTCTGCCTGCTTGATCTATCCATTTCCGAGAGGAGTGTTGACATCTGCAACTATCAGAGCATATTCATGTATTTCTCCTTGGAGTTTTATCAGTTTTGCCTTATGTAATTTGTCATACATGTTGATGGTGTGTTGCTGGGCACATACACATTAAGGATTATTCCATCTTCTTGGGGAATTGACCCCTCATCATATGTAATGCCACTCTATCCCTGATAACGCTCCTTGCACTAAAGTTATCTGTCTGAAATATAGCTACTCCCACTCTCTTAGTGTTAGCATGACTTATCATTTCCCTATCCATTTACTTTTATACCATATATATCTTTATATTTGAATTTTTTTGTAGAAAACATATGGTTGGGTCTTATTTTTTATTACAAATTCTGTTATGGTCTTCTATGTTTTTCTGCCTTTTGTGCTTTTAACTGAGCAGTTGCTATGATTCCGTTTTCTCTCTTTTCTTAGCATATTGCTTTTACTTTTTTTTCCCCAATTATTTTAGTGGTTTCCCTAGAGTGTGCAATATACATGTACAATTAATCCAAGTCAAATTTCATAAGACACTATACCACTACATGGGCAGTGCAAGTACTTTATAAAAAGAGAATAATACTAATTCCTCTTTCCTGTCTCTTGTATCATTACTGTTCTTCATTTTATTATATATAGATATATATCTATATATGTGTATATATATGCATATATGTCTTTATATATATGTAAATATATGTGTGTATATATGTATACACACACACATATATATACACACACACACATATACATACACTCATACACAGGAGTAAGGGGTGCTGACTCATATCACAGTTTAAAATCTGCATACAACTTTTTAAGTTTATCTTTGAGAGAGAGCATGCACAGATGAGTGGAGAAGGTGCAGAGAGAAAGGAAGAGAGAGAAAATCCCAAGCGGGCTTTGCAGTCAGTGCAGAGCCTGATGCAGAGCTCAAACTCAAACTGTGAGATTATGACCTGAGCCAAAATCAAGAGTCTGATGCTTAACCAACTGAGCCAGCTAGGTGCCCCATTTAAGGAATCTCTGCCAAACTCCTCTTTATAAGATTTTTCTATTCATTTGGGTATCTGTTATTTGATGTTAAAAAACAATATGGCCAAGATTTCAAAATGTTCTTTGACCAACTATGAATATAGAAAATGTAGTTTACATGTTGTTCTAATCCATAAATATGAATCCTAATACATTTGCTAGTAAATATGATCATTGATCAATTCACCAAAGTTAACTCTTGAAAACAGGAATTGTAATGTCATATTACTGTAACAGGTTAGTATGTAGGTGTTTGCTTTTCAGTTTTTATCAAGACAAACTAATTTTTTTTAGAGTTATTAATGCAGGGGTGCCTGGGTGGCTCAGCTGCTTAAGGGTCCGACTTCGGCTCATGTCATGATCTTGCAGTCCGTGGGTTTAAGCCCCGCGTCAGGCTCTGTGCTAACAGCTAACAGAGCCTGGAACCTGCTTCTGATTCTGTGTCTGTCTGTCTGTCTCTCTCTCTGTCCCTCCCCAACTTGTGCTCTCTGTCTCTCTCTCAAAAATAAACATTAAAAAAATTAAAAAAGAATTATTAATGCATTACTTTTATCTTCAATATTTATATTAGTTTTTATTTTTTACTAGCATGATTATTCAAACTTTAAACTTTAAAAAATGCTCACTGTCTCAATTTTTTTGATTAGTATTAAGATTATTTTTTTAAAAACGCTTAGTTTTGAGAGATAACAAGTATGCATGTGCATGAGTGGGGGAGGGGCGGGGAGGGGCGGGGAGGGGCAGAGAGAGAGAGAGAGAGAGAGAGAGAGAGAGAATATGAATGAGACAGAAAATTCTACTGAGGGCTGGAACTCGGGAACCAGTAGATAAGGACCTGAGCCAAAAACCAGAGTCAGATGCTTAAGTGACTGAGCCATCCAGGCAACCCTCTGTCCATTTAGATATCTGTCCATTTATTTTCTAAACTCCTTTTAGTTTCTTGATATTCTTTCATAGTTCCAATTGATGTATGTTTAAATTGAAGTGATGGTATATTAAATTTTCTGCTTAATTTTAGCTTTTTTCTGGTGATTTTTCTTCTTGTTGGAAATCAATTTTTCTTTAATTACAAAAATCTTTATGTGATCATGAATGTTTTCAAAATTAGTATTCATATTTAAGCAATTGAAATTCAGATGTTTTGGATTTTCCCGGATCCCTTCGAGAAGGGAGAAGTTTAAATGTCACAAGAACTCTTCTATTGCTCCCATGATGTGCATTTTCCTTAACAGGAGATCCTCTCAGGTCATCTGTTCTGCACCTTACCATGCCTTCCCCCTTAGCCACTTTGGGCACACCTTTGCTACCCTAATGTTCTTAGAACTGATTACGTCAGGTGCTCCTGGGGGTGGGGGTGGATGCTCTCTGTCTAGGGGTAAGGGGGTTAGTCCTAGTTATGGTGTTCTCCCGCTACGGCTTTCTCTAGGTCTGCTTCAGCACCTCTATTTTCCCCACAGTACCTGCTACAGGATCCAGCCTATTGACAATGATGTTTTCAGACCTGGATATCCCACTCTTCCTGCTCACTTACATCTTATGGGGAGTTTTCTGGAATTCCCTGCCTCTGTCTTACCCATGGTATAAATTATTTTTCATTCCCATTCTTGTTAATTATTGCTTTTAGGTGAAGAAGAAGAGAATCAGCTCAAGGCTGCTTCCTTGCTCCTGTGGAAAATGCAAACATTCAGAATACTGTTTAAATGAAAACTAAGGTAGAAATAATGATTCAAAAACTATTAGAATCTTGAAAGGAGAGAAGTGGCTGAGGAACAAGGTAATGAAATCTAATGCATTTTTTAATTAGAGAGAAAACAGTTAATGTCTTAATTTAAGAATATTTAGCAACATGGAGGGGCGCCTGGGTGGCTCGGTCGGTTAAGCGTCAGCTCAGGTCATGATCTCATGGTTTGTGGGTTTGAGACCCATGTTTGGCTCTGTGCTGACAGTTCAGAGCTTGGAACCTGTTTCGGATTCTGTGTCTCCCTCTTTCTCTGCCCCTCCTCTGCTCATGCTCTGTCTCAAAAATAAATGAACATTAAAAAAAACAACAACACAATATTTAGCAACATGGAGGTAAGCAATGAAAGAGGTGAAAATCCAAGCTAATAAAAGTTGCCTGTGGGAAACATGGATGGTGGTGGGGGAATAGAATTGTGGCTTTTTTAATTTTCTTCATAAGCTTTTCTTTACTGCTTTTGTTAGACCTTGTTCATATGTTCCTCTATTCTCTGTCTCTTTATACCTCTCTTTGTGTGTGTCTCTTTTTCAGGTCATCTGTCTCAAAGTTGGTTTGAAGCATTCTTGTCCTAAAGTGAGAAAATAGATTAGACTCATATGTAATGATTAGAATACCTTACAGTTGTCATGACACCTTGTTGGACATCATACAAGCTAAGGCCATGAATGATTATTTTTCTGAATATAAATGGCCCACTTTTACTTCAAAGACATTATGAATTCCTTAAACAGACTTTAAACAGCTTTTCTGGTTATTTCTAGTAATCAAAGCTACCACTGAGTATTTTCAATCCAGATAATTGTGTGATGAACTCTGAAACTTTTCTCTAAACATTTAATTACCACTATGTATGCCCACATCAATGTGTATTATATTCATGTGTATATGTTTTAAAGATTTAATTGTTGATGAAAACTTATTCGTTTCCTTAGTGGTCAATCACTCTGAAAGTAGATTCACATAGTTCAATGCAAATGTGTCATTACTATGCCAGACAGACTTAACGTTTCTCAGATGATGACTGGATGCTAGCCATTTAAAGGTTTTTTGTGTAACTGAGTTAACTGGATGATTTCTTTTTGGAGAGTAACTCTGGATCTTTACTCCTTCTCATATTGGGACTATAACCCAAGTTTAAAAATTGGTAAGTTCTACAGAGTATCAGTAACCAGTATTTGGAAACATTCAAAAGCTATTATATTCTGTCTGGTAGATTTAAGTATTAAGTCCAGTTGAGAACATTTGTCATTTATAAAACATACAGTTAAGTCACTTACATTGAGTGTTAAAATACTGGATAGGTGGAGGGACTTTTATCCTTCTTACAAAAGGGAAAGTAAAATAGCACTGACTACCAGGATAAATTATGTTTTAGACAGAGGCTGGTTGTGTGGGTCATACTAGGATTTCTCTCTTTTCAAGAATACAGGGGCCATGCAATTCATTTCTTTTCTATACTTAAAATTTTATTTAAAAAGATCGATTTTTCAGCAAATCTTGAAGTCGCTGAGGCATACATCTGGTTGAGTTTTTGACACTGTCAAGTCTCGTGTTTACTCTCCTCACTGTCACATTTAATTTAGTTTTAGAAGAGGATAGGTCTCATCCTTATCACCCTCCAGTTTCTCCCATCACTACCCTCTTATAATGATTCCTACCCTGTTACACAGATCTATGGCTTTCTTCAATTCTGCCAAAGCTTTCTGTGCTCCTCCTCTGGTCCCTGCAGTGGATGATTTTTTAGAGTTAGATTCTGTCTACATTTTCGGGATTTTCCTTTTCATTTTTGTTTTCTAGCATTTTAAAAGATAGTAACTCAATCCAATGCTCTAAAGACTTGGTATTTTCTAACAGACCAATTAAAATACAGATTTTATTCACAATTTAAGTTAATTATAGTTGAGTTTAAATATCTAATCTAGTCAGGTGTAAAAAAAAAAACAAAACAAACAAAAAAAAAACATGGTTCCCAGCCCAATATATTTTATTCTTAAAATTTAAATTCTCTCTTCTATATTCTCAAATGTATTCATATAAGTTCACGAATACACTGAACCAGGTCATCATCATAATCCTATGTAGACCATGGCCTTCTCTTTCCATAGCAAATCTTGTCTCATTGAGCCTATTCTTCATACAGCACCATGTGGTCTGACCCAACTAATCTCCCTAAGATTCTTGTTACCTACTTTTATTTTGAATCCATACTTCTTTCAGTTCTTCAGATATGCCAATCAGGGTTATTCCTCTGAGCTGACCATTTCCCCTTGCTTAACATCTTTTTTTTTTTTTTTCTCCTCCTTTTCTCACTTCTCACCACATACACACTGCCTGGCTAAACTCACATCCATCTCTGATAAAATCATTTTATTAGAGATCCATGATTTTCTTCTATCACTACAATAGTTTAAAATAGAATAAAAAATAAAAGCAACTTATAATCCCCCTTGCAATTAAATCTCTACCTGTTTAAAGCCTTTTTTCCACTATAGAACACTTATGAAAGAAATTGGAGATGACATCAAGAACTGGAAAAACATTCCATGCTCATGGATTGAAGGAACAAATATTGCTAAAATGTTGATACTAACCAAAGCAATCTTCACATTTAATGCAATCAGCATCAAAATACCAACAACATTTTTACCAGAGCTACAATAAACAGTACCAAAATTTGTATGGGACCACAAAAGACACTGAATAGCCAAAGCAATGTTGAAAAAGAAGAGCACAGCTGGAGGAATCCCAGTTCTGGGCTTCAAGCTGTATTGCAAAGCTGTAACCATCAAGATAGTATGGTACTGGCACAAAAACAGAAATCGAGATCAATGCAACAGAACAGAAAACCTAGAAATGGACCCACAACTGTATGGTCAATGAATCTTCAACAAAGCAGCAAAGACTACCCAGTGGAAAAAAGTCTCTTCAACAAATGGTGTGGGAAAAACTAGACAGCACCACGCAAAAAAATGGAACTGAACCATTTTCTTAACACCATACACAAAAATAAATTCAAAATGAATGAAAGACCTAAATATGACAAAGGAAACCATCAAAATCCTAGAGGAGAACACAGGTAGTAACCTCTTTTACCTCAGTTGCAGTAACTTATTACTAGACATGTCTCAAGAGGCATGTCAAACAAAAGCAAACATGAAGTTTTGGGACCTCATTAAGATAATAAGCTTCTGCACAGAAAAGAAAACAATCAACAAAACTAAAAGGCAGCCCAAGGAATGAGAGAAGATATTTGCAAAAATGTATCTGATAAAGGGGTATTATCCAAAATCCATAAAGAACTTATCAAACTCAACACTCAAAATACAAATATTCCAGTTGAGAAATGGGAAGATGAAATGAATAGATAATTTTCCAAAAAAGAAATGCAAATGGCTAACAGACACATGAAAAGATGCTCAACATCACTCAATTGCAGGGAAATGCAAATCAAAGCCACAATGTGATACCACCTCACACCTGTAAGAATGGCTAAAATTAACACAAGAAACAACAGATATTTGTGAGGATGCAGAGAAAGAGAAACCCTCTTTTTTACACTGTAGTGGGAATGAGAACTGCTTCAGCCACTGTGGAAAACAGTATAGACATTCCTCAGAGAGTTAATAATAAAACTACCCTATGACCCCGCAATTGCACTACTAAGTATCTACACAAAGGATACAAAAATACTGATTCAAAGGGACATGCGCCCCAATGTTTATAGCAGCATTATCAACAATAGCCAAATTATGGAAAGGGTCCAAATGTCCATTAACTGACGAATGGATAAAGAAGACGTGGTGTACTTATATACAGTGGAACATTAGTCATCAAAAAGAATGAAATTTTGCCATTTACAAAGACATGGATAGAGTTAGAGTGTATTATGCTAAGTGAAATTAGTCACAGAAAGACAAATACTGTATGATTTCACTCATATGTGGAATTTAAGAAACAAAACAGATGAACATATGGGAAGTAGGGAGAAAAAAAAGAGAAAGCAACAAACCAGAAGACACTCAACTTTAGAGAACAAACTGAGGGTTGATGGAAAGGAGGTTGGTGGGGATGGGCTAAATGGGTGATGGCTATCAAGGAGGGCACTTAAAATGAGCACTGGGTTTTATGTAAAACTGATGAATCACTAAATTCTACTCCTGAAATCAACGTTACTACATGTTAACTAACTAGAATTTAAATAAAAACTTTTTATGAATGTATTTATTTTGAGAAATACAGAGACAGCACGAATGGGGGAAGGGCAGAAAGACAGGAGGGAGAATCCCAAGCAGGCTCTGTCCTGCCAGCAGAGAACCCACTGTGGGACTCAGACTCATACAACAGTGAGATAATCACCTAAGCTAAAACCAAGAGTCACATGCATAACTGAGTGACCTAGGTACCCCTAAATAAAACTTTAAACAAAAATAAAGTCTGTTTCCCATTAAATTTCATGTAATTATATATGGCTTATCCATAATAATGCAGAGAAATCACCAGTTACAAATTACACATATTTCAAAGTAAGCTCCCTAAGAGTACTTTTTCCCCCAGTTGTCTCTGCATTCACAGATTTTAGCCATTATCTAGTATGTTATAGCATAATTAAGAAAATACCTTTTCTTGGGGGGCCTGGGTGGCTCAGTTGGTTGAGCATCCAACTTCAGCTCAGGTCACGATCTCTCAGTTTCTGAGTTTGAGCCCCGTGTTGGGCTCTGTGCTGACAGCTTAGAGCCTGGAGCCTGCTTCAGATTCTGTGTCTCCCCTTTCTCTGTACCCCTCCCCCGCTCATGCTCTGTCTCTGTCCCTCAAAAATGAGTAAGATTAAAAAAAATAAAAAAAAAAAGAAAAAATATCTTTTTATAAATCTACTAAAGTCTAAGTATTTGTAATTAAAATAGTTCAAAATATGTCTGCTTTAATTTTAGGAAATTTTCCTCACCCAAATCTCAAAAGTACTTTTGCAGTGAAATATTTTTGAAATACAGGTTTAAGTTTTTTTTATCTCTGTCCATTATCTGGTGGCTAAAAATATATTAGTAACAACATTGTTCTCACAAGTCTAAGTTTTAGAAAGGCATACAAATCTAGTAAAAGCTGTCTTACTGAACATTTATTTACTGTAGATCTCCATGCAGTTGTTCATCTACTCATTTAATTTTATGATTAATATTCATAATGCTAATTCAAGACTCTACAAGTTTCTATAATAAACTTCTAGTAATCCAGGACAGGTTTAAATTCTGCCCATCACAGTTTTCATGACAATAATTATAAGAGTTGCTATATGTGGTTCATATCTCAAACTCTTATTCCATTTCATCTCCTTTTCATCCTAACCTTATGATATAGGCAGTAATATTCCCCTTTTATGAACTAAGACCCCTCCAATAGCGCACAGCAGAAGTGGCAAGATCAAAAGTGAAACCCAGCCGTGTCAGATTACCAAGTCCAGCCTCCTAACAACTACTTATGGCCCACGGGTATCAGAATCAGATGGACTCAAGTTCTTAGAGTCTCTCGGGGAATCTGTGTCCAGCATGTGGGTTTCAGCTTTTTAGGATTCAGAAAATTGCTGATTTAGTCTGCTCTCTCAGGGATAGGGATGATTTAATAGTACTCACAAGAGACGTGTTTAGAGACCAGAATGACAATTTATTATTTTATGCTGAGAAATATTACTGTCAAACTGGCATCAATACTCATGTTTGGTTGTGTGTACATTTTTTGTGACAAATTCTATGTTAAGCTATAAAGTCTGAATCTTTTGAGAACTCTGTTAACTTGAGTGACTAGGAGAAAGTGGCACACAGTTTGTTTTGTAAGTGCTTTTTCTGAATGATGCTGATAATTTCTATCTCCTAGGACATATTTTTCCTAGCTAGGATATTTTTACATTTCTCAGCTAATTGTAGACAACATTCCCCTTCTATTCTGCTTCCGTTCCAAAATTCAAATTGAAAAAGAGATCTGCTCTCCATAATAAATTGTCATTAGGTCTTAAAGGTTTAAAAACATAATGTCTACAGATCTCTGAAAGAAGCTCTACCCTACAGGGACAGATAACCATTAACCAAACTCATAGGACTTAAAATACATTCATAATATCATTCTATCCAGTATTCTAAAATATGATAAACACCTACAGGAACAGCATACCCTTAATATGTACAAATTAGTGCATTATTCCCCTCTAGACAGAATAACAAAAACAAATCAAGATCATAAGATTGCTGAATGAACACATAATAAAAGTTTTAGTGAGATGTATTAAATGTGTCATGGCACCAGAATAAAGCAGCCTCAAGAATAACCTTGACAATGGGGCTAAATTTTAAAATACCCTGAATACCCAGAGTTGGACACTGTCATAACTTCCTTTATTGAACCCCTTTTACCTTTCTCTTTATTAGACCACACTCCTCCCACTTTTGATTTTTGCATTCTTTTAGACTTTTCCTATTTTTTAGCTCTAATTGTAACATTGTATCTGGTCATTTAAATTTTCAAAACTCTTTTCTGACTCACCTTGTGATGATTTAATTCTCAGAATGTTACATATTTCTTTTATTTCCAAGTTCTTTCTGAGCAATTCTATGCAGTCTCCATGTGCTGATATATAGAGACACTATTGCCTAGCAGTTAGGTACACAGACACTACATCAGACTGCCTGGTTTCAATTCCTTATTACATCATTTATTAAGTGACCTCAGGGTGTTGATCTTTCTGTACTTCTGTTTCCTCATCCATAAAACGTGGGCAATATATTATAGCAGCAAGAAAAAGATGTCTCAGATATTAATGAAGGAATTATTTATAGAGGTGTATTTAGGGTTAAAAGAAAAAAAAAGGATGATGATGAGATACAAAAAAACTAACTGTAGAGCATAACTGTTACCATCACTGTGATTGAAATAACAAGGGAGACAAATAATGTATTGGAGACCAATAATGTATTGGAGACCACTGAGAACAGAACTATAAATTTGCGCCACATAGTTGAAGCTCATTGCAAGGGAAGGTGCATCTAGAATATAGATGCTAATGGTTAAACAGGAATGGAATTGGAAAATAGCCTCACTGCTGCTGTATTTTCTCTCACCAAGCTCCTGCCATTGCCTCCCTTTGGCTGAATAGAACATAGATCTGGTGAAAGGGAGAACACAATGTATCTCGCATTCATAGCAATTCAAAAGATTGGTTTGTGGAGTAAATGGGTTAATGTATGTGAAATCATCCATAAACTCTTTAGCTGAGGAGAGAAAAACTTAGAATACTTGTGTGGGTAAGGCTGCTATGACAGAACTTTGTAGCACAGGAGGGAAGTCGGGTAAGAGGAAATATTGAATCTTTTATTTTTTTATTATTTTATTTAAAAAATTTTTGTTAACGTTTTATTTATTTTTGAGACAGGGAGAGACAGAGCATGAACAGGGGAGGGTCAGAGAGAGGGAGACACAGAATCCAAAACAGGCTCCAGGCTCTGAGCTGTCAGCACAGAGCCTGATGCGGGGCTCAAACTCACGGACCGTGAGATCATGACCTGAGCCGAAGTCAGCCGCTTAACCGACTGAGCCACCCAGGCGCCCCAGAAATATCGAATCTTAACAGCTCTTCAACTATCGGGCTGCTGTTCAATCACCATTCATGTCTCTAGTATCCGTTCCTTATAATCCTCATATTGTCTCCTGGTGTGGTAGACTTTATATGGAATTGTGTGAATTTCTTCCTGAACACCCTACTATTTCCGTGGTAATAACATCATGATTTTTGTTTTAGCAAAGGACAATTAAGCTGCTTGTGAAAGAGACAGTAAGAACTAAAAACTAAGCACACATATTCCACACATCTCCCTCTCCCCCAACTCCCTCCTGAAAATAGTCCAAAGTGAGCATACCAAATCAATGGAGGCCTCTATTCCCTCAGGTCATTTAGGCCCTTGGGTTCCATCTTTTTTCTCTGTCATCTCCTGAGGCATTTTATTTATCTTCAGGCCAAAACTGCATCCTAGGTACCTCCATGTATTAGCTTCTGAAAAGGGCAAAGAGTGGGAGGGGTATGCTCACTGTTTCAACGCACTTGTATATTATCAATACCCACCACTTCTGTTCATATTCTACTGTCCAAAACTTTACAGCTAGTCTTATTGTTACACCTAATTACAAGGAAGGCTAGAAACTACAGGGTAGCTGAGGAAGCACATACCTAGTTATTTTTTTTTAAATTATTGTTTAGGGAATGAATGAATGAATGCAGTTTGACAGAGCTCTGACATTACTTGCTTGCTGTTATCGGATAGAACGAGTAATGCTGTCTGATATCTAAGTGTACGTATGTCAGTTTACTTAAAGAATGCATTCATCAATTTCTTGGCCATGTATTATTTGGTTGAAAATAAGCCAAATGGGCTACAAAGGAGAGTATGTTGAAAGTATATAGGAAAGCATATTGAATATATGCCTTAAGATTTCATAGACCATTCCCCAAATACAACCTCCCTCTCCCTTTCTCTTGGCAACAGTTTGCTTCTCCTCCCCTTGTTCTGAGTATCACATTCATTCTTTCTTTCTCTTAAGATTGGAATATCCAATGGAATGGCTCACTTGAATCAGTTTTCCAACTCATATATCACTAGTTTCAAAGGCTAGCACCATGTGGTCTACTACCCGTTCAGTAGTGGTCATGGGAAAAATGTTTTATGAGATGATGATATGCTAGAGTTGGCCCATTGACATGTTATCTATCTTCTGATAAGCCGATTTTATTATTGTACGCCTACTCGAGTCACATTTCTAAATGTTAGAAATTATGCCTCGTTTAGAGAAAAAAGGCATGGATATATCTTATAAGAGTTAAGTGAAAGGACTCAAATCAGTGCTATCAATTTAGAAAATAGAGACACCACTGTGGGTTTCTGTGGACTTCGATGGCTTTGTGCAGGAGGGCATGGTACAGACTATTGTTGCAGTTGAGTTGAGATCTGAACAGATATAGAAAGGAGAACGTACTCAAAAGGCAGGAAACAGAACACATAAAGACACATAAATGAATTGATTCTTATGCACAGAAAAACCAGATGCTATTGTATCAAAAATAGTTCATATGGGTTAACATGTCTGGGACACTAATTACATTTACCCTTGTAGGATTTCGATGCTTTCAGAGCTAGTTTAAATATTACCTTCTTTAACTCTTTATACAGCCCTTGTAGTCTGTTCTATATCACTCTTATTTTTCTTACGATGAAACAACAGTTCAGAGATTAAAATTACTATCCAAAGTCAAACAGCTAGTAAGTGACAAAACCAGAATTTGAATTCCATTATTTTGATTCATTCCAGTGAACCACAGAATTTATCAAATATCAAAAATTCTATCGATCTTTCCCGACTTGGATTTATTCAATCCAGTATGTCTACAAGTTCTAGATAATCTAAATTAGAGGAGTATACTACATTCCAAATGGCTTCATGTTACACCTTGGCTATGCGGGCGATGACAAACTATTTCATGACAGACATTTGTCAAAATATTCAGAGAGATCATCAGACTTAATGTTACATGCTTATTTATGAACTCACTGGCCTACAAATGAAGCGGCTTTCCATTTTTAATTATTATTTATTGTTTTGAATTTTCTCTAACAGTGTTGAGTTTCCTTTGCTAAGAATTTTAGGTAAAAATGAATCTCCCCTTTTGAAGGTTCCACACGCTCCAGTGCGGAATAATAATAATAAATTTTAAAACCTACAAAATTTAAATTTTTACCAGGGTTTAGAAAGAGTAGAAGGCATTATGTAAACAGACTCAATATATTTATTTAATGTATCTGCTTCTCTTCTGTTCAGGTTGTTTTTCATACTGGAAAGATAATGGTATCTGAAAGTTAAAATGTTTTAAAAAATTAAAAAGAAATCCATATTTATAAGAGCATTAAAATGAACTGTGCCCTAACCTTGCTTTTAATGGTTTATTAATAAACACTTCACAGAGCAGATACAACAAAGCATGAATTACTCTTCTTCTGTGTTTATTATTTTTATACTTTAACATATATTAGGCATGCATAAGTGTGTGGAGGGCAATATAAAATGAACAAAAGCTAGAGGGATGGTTATGTCATATTCCGGTGCTGAAATCACTGTAGGTGCTCCATAATAAGTGTAAATTGGCTTCTGATTTTTTTTTTTTTTTTTTTTTTTTTTTTGCTAATGGTTAAAGAGGTCAGTAACATTTGAGCATGATTGTAGAAGAAAACTTTTTATTACGGAGAAAATCCTATATTACGATCAAAGACTTTATGTTCTAACCCTCCTCATTCTCATGCATTAAAAACATTGAAAGAGACTCTAAATTCACATCTCCAAGTTGCTTTACAAAATTTTTGATTCTGGCTCATTTCCTAATTCAACCAGATGCAGCTGGTTCACATGAAAGATAAAGAGCTTCTTCAGTGGGACACAGTGGACAACCACATGCTTTTGACACATTTGATTTCACATTTTCTAGGAGGCGGTAGAATCATCACTGGTATTGTAATTAAACCACTTGCCAACTTTGAACTATGTGTCTTTGGACATCTCATTTAAACTCCACTATCAGTTTTTCCCTGGCCTTATGTTATATGTAACATTTGATTTCTTTCACTATGGTCCATATTCTTCATTTCTATAATTTCATATAAATGTAATCATATACTATCCATGTCTCTTTTTTTGGCTTCTTTGGCTCAGTATAGTCGTTTTTTAAACTCATCCATTGTTTTGCATTATCAGTAGTTTCTTCCTGTTTCTTGCTAAATACTTGCCATTTTAAGAATAATCACCTGTAGATATAAATGTGTCTAATTTTATGAGCTTAATTCTCATGAATAAAGCTACTTTGAATATTTAGATATAAGTCTTTGAGAAGTATAGGTTTTGCTTTTTCATGAGTAAATACGTAAGAGTACAATTCCTGGGTCCCATGGTTTACATTTAAATTTTTAAAAAGCTTCCAAATGCTTTTCCTAAGTGGTCCTATCATCACACATTACCATAAGCAATTCATGAGAGTTCTAGTTGCTATATATCCCAACACTTGGTATTGTTCAGTATTTTCAATTTGTATTAAATGATATCTTGTGGATTAAATTTACCCATTTCTCATGATTAATGATTCTATGCATCTTTTCATGTATTTACTGGATATTTGAGTATGTTAATTTGTGAAATTTTTGTCAAAACCACTTATCTTCTTTTAGATTATTTCTGTTATTATTACTGAGTTCTAAGAGTTATTTATACATTCAGAAAACAAGTCCTTTGTAGGTTCCATTTTTTAGTTCTATCATTTGAGGAAAAGAGGACCACAGTTTACAAGACATACATATGGCCAACAGGTACCGGAAAAGGTGTTCAACATCACTAATCATCAGAAATCAAATCAATCAATCATGCAAATCAAAACCACAATGTGCTGAATCAAGTCACACTTATTAGAATGGGTATTATCATAAAGACAGCAAGTAACAAGCACTGGTGAGGATGTGAAGACTCTTCAAAAAAGTAAAAATACAACTACCCTATGATCCAGACATTATATTTCTGGGTATTTATCTGAAGGAAATGAAAACAGCAACTTAAAGAGCTATACGTGCCCCCATGTTCATTGCAACTGTATTTATAAAACCAAGATGCAGAAATAACCTAAACATCCGTGGATTGATGATGAATGGATCATGAAAATGTGGTGTACACACACATAATACACACAACACAGTGGATTGTTCAGCCATAAGAAGAATTAAAATATTGCCATTTTTGACAACATGAATAGACCTTGAGCGCGTTAAGCTAAGTGAAGTCAGGAAAAAAGCCAATACTGTATTATCTCACTGATAAGTGGAATTAAAAATGATAGAACTCAGATACAGAAAACAGACTGGTGGTCAAGTTGGACGCTCAACCCACTGAGCCACCCAGGTGCCCTGGTTCCATTGATTTTTTGTTATTTATGTTTAAGAACTTAAAGGTGTACAATGTGTCGATTTGACACATTTACATTGCAATATGATTACCACTGTAATGTTAGCTAACACCTCTCTGTCACCTAAGTACCAATTCTCTTTTGTGATAGGAACAATTAAGAACTAGTGTCTTAGCAATGTTGGTTTACAATACAGCATGTAAATCAGAAAGAAGTAAAATTGTCATTATTTGCGGTTGGTGTGATCTTGTAGGTAGTAAATTCTCAAGACTCAACCAAAACAATTGGAATTAGTCGACCAGTTCAGTAAAATTTCAAGATGTAAAATAAACAGAGATATCAATGGCCTATCTCTACTCTAAAATATAGTACCAGAAAAAGAAATAAACTATCCTATTCACAGTAGCATCAAAAATATTAAAATACTTAGGACTTATTTTAACCAATGAAGTGAAAGATCTGTACAATTAAAACTACAAGACACTGACGAACGAAAGTTAAAACCTAAACAAATGGAAAGATACCTTGTGTTCATGGATAAGAATTAATTTTGTTAAGATGTCCAAACTACCCAAAGCCATCGCTAGATTTATGAATTCCTTCATAAAATTCCATTGGCAATTTTCACAGAAATAGAAAATCCAAAAGTGGTACGGAACCATAAAAGACCCTGAATAACCAAAGCAATCCTGGAAAAGAGTAACAAAGCTAGAGGCATCAGACTTCTGATTTCAAACTATACTACAAAGCTAGAGCAATTAAAATAGTATGTAACTGGCATACAGATATACCAATGAAACACAATAGAAAGCCTTGAAAGTGAATATAGAATTTACTAAAACTTGGGATTCTGCAAAAGCAGTTCATAATGTGATGATAAATGCCTTAGCGAGAGAAGAAAAAAAAAAAAAAAAGATCTTCAAGATCAACTTAATACCTAAAGGAACCAGAAAAAAAAAAAAAAGCCCAAAGTTAGCAGAAGGAAGGAAATGCATATCACAGAGGAAATAAAGACTAAAAATACAATAGAAAAAAAAAAAAAAAACAACACAATGGAACCAAGAATTGTTTTTTTTTTTTTTTCCTGAAAAGATAAACAATACTGTTAGGTAGACTAACAAGGAACACAAGACTACTCAAATTATAATACAAAGACGAAACATTACAAAACATTACAACTGATACCACACAAATACAAAGGATCCCAAGAGGCTACTATGAACAGTTACATGCCAACAAACTCTACAGCCTCAAAGTTTTAGTATTTTCAGAATTCAGAGTTTTTGTTGTTGTTTTTCAAATTTAGATATCCAAGTATTGATTTCCCAAATTTTCTTCTGTTGATGATTTCTAGTTTAACTCCTTTTCTTTCTTTTTTTAAATCAGAATACAAGTATTCTGTGTTTTAATGCAATTGAATGCTTGTGGATACTTGCTTTATTGCCTAACATATGGTCTATCTGGAAGAATATTCCACATAAACAAGATAGAGTTCTGTACTTACTGGTCTCTGAAGCCAAAGAGGTTTCTCTTAAAATCATTACTACAGCTATTTTACTCTATAAACTGATTTTTTGTGAGGATTATCAAGACTGTTAAAGAATAGTGCCTGGGTGGCTCAGTTGGTTGAGTGCCAATTTTGGCTCAGGTCATGACCTCAAGGTTCCTGAGTTAAAGCCCCACCTTACACTTGCTGCTGTCCGTGTGTAGTCTGCTTCTGATCCCTGTCCCCCGCTCTCTCTGCCCCTCCCCTGCTCATACTCACTCTTTCAAAAATAAAACTAAAACTTAAAAAAAAAAAATACTATCCATAACAGCTCTGAGTTTAGTGCTGTAACAGTCATAAATCAAATGAACACTGTTAAGGCATTTAGCAGAGCTGTTACTATTTTAATGTTAGCACCATAGTACCTCTGTGAGTCTTAATATCAGAAGGAACTTGTAGTTGAAAATACACTAGATTTTCTTATAAACTGAATTCTCAATGACATCTAATTATGTCACATCTAGGGTGCACAAGTTTGATATGCTCAATGGGCTACAAGAGTTGCCAGGGAATAAAATTTTATCTGTGAAAGTCTGAAATACAATGGCATTTTGTCTATATATGTCTATCTTTAATACAAAAATGAAAATATGGCCTGATTAATAGAAAATATAATGTTTCCCTAACCCCGAAAAGTTAATATAATCAAGCATTATTATGTAGATTTAAGCCCTCAGTTTTGTATATTGCCTGTGTTCAAAACTCAATCTTCGGGTGCCTGGGTGGCTCAGTCCGTTGAGCATCCGACTTCGGCTCAGATCATGATCTCAAGGTCTGTGAGTTTGAGCCCCACGTCGGGCTCTGTGCTGACAGTGCAGAGCCTGTTTCAGATTCTGTGTCTCCCTCTCTCTCTCTGACCCTCCCTCACCCATGCTCTGTCTCTCTCCATCTCAAAAATAAATAATCGTTAAAAAAAAATTAAAAAAAAAATCAATCTTCATCTCTAACAAGACGTTTGAGAGTAATTAACACTTCATGTTCTTCTCAAATGGAAATTATAATAGCACCTATCACATCACACTTCTGTGAAGGTGAATATAGATGTTTTTAACAGTGAAAACTCACCCCTAAGTTACTTGTTGCCATTATTTTTACAATATCCTACTATTGTAATACATCCATCTCTGTAATCAACGAATATATATATATATATATATATATATATATATATAGATATATGATTATTTGTAGGCTCAAAATCATAGAATGAAATTATGGAAGAAAAATAACCATGACCAATGGGGGTTTTAGTCATTATGATATAAAGTATGGAATCCGGCATCACAGTTAATTCCGGCGGGAATATCTTATTTTACACGAACTACGACATATTTACAGAGTGCTTCTCTCTGGCCAGCAACATAGATAAAAACTTAACTCTATTAACCTATTACGTAAGTCCAGCAACCAAACTTCTCTCTCAATTTCTTCAACTTTTAAGGCTAATTTACAACTTTCAATTTTTTTGTGATCGGGCAGTTAAAATGTTGGAAAATGATCAACTGAGAAACTAGCTGTGGCAATGCAAGATACAACTACCTCTTGTTTTTTTTTTTAATATTGATTTGAGTCCAACACATTCAATTTACTTTGATTATAAATAAGTTTTTAAAAATAAGCAAATGAAGCAAACGTTTATAGAAGTCATTCTAGGTTTGAGTGCTTAAAGCAGTGTTTTTTTTTTTGGTTTTGTTTTTTTCTTTTAAGTTTATTTTGAGAGAGAGAGATAGAGAGTGCAGGAGAGGAGCAGAGAGAAAGGGAGAGAATCCTACATGGGGCTCGAACTCATGAACCATGAGATCATGCCATGAGCTGAAATCAAGAGTTGGATGCTTAACCAGAGCCACCCAGGGACCCCAGTACTTATTTTTAAAGTGTATTTTCATTACTATTTTGCTTGTCTTTAGCAATTTTGACCATACCAATAATATAGTAAGATGCTATTTTGCTGGCTTTTAATATTGAAGGAAGGGGCCATGAGCCAAGGAACTTAAGCAATGCTGCTCTAAAAGCTAAAAAACCAAGTAAATAGACTCTCTCCTAAAGCCTTCAAAGGGGAGCAGACCCTGCTGACACTTTGATTTTAATCTCCAAAACTGTAAAAATAATTGTATGTTGTTTTAAGCCATCGATTTTGTACTAACTTGTTATGGCCGCCAAAGGAAACTAGCACAGAAGAGTAGAACGTTGATTTTCAAATCCCTACTCTAGTGCCCTTTTACTGTATTTCAACAGGCTACTTCTATCAGACAAGTAGAAAGAAGTATCGGCCGTCTGCTTACAAATGTTTTTGGCAAAACTACTGGTTCAGTGGGCCGTCACCATCACAGCAAAGTGGCAGAACACTACGGAAAGCGAATTTGAAACAAATATGTCTGCAAGCGCAGACTTTACTGTGGAATAACAACGCTTCCTTGGTTGGCTTCTAAATATTTGTAAAATTAGGGTCACATCTACAACATCAGGTTATTCTCAGAATTAACTATGTGTAAGATATTCCGCACGGGCTAGACTTTCAATCATCTCCAGCAATAAAGGAGATGGGAAATTTGTTAGTGAGAGGACCATTTAATGATTGGGGAAACCTGGAACTCAGAGACTAATAGTTACATGGATAACTGATAGGAGAGCTGGGGCTGGATTCTCTTCTCCTGAAGAGAATATCATAAAGTCATCTGCTACCAATTTATGAGCTCAACTTGAAACTTAAGAAAATTACTAAGAACATGAATGCTCCTCACAGATAAAACTGAAACACTAATAGGGGTGCCTGGCTGTCTCAGTTGGTTGAGCATTCAAATCTTGATTTTGGCTCAGGACCTGATTTCGCAGTTTGTGAGTTTGGGCCCCACAAGGGCTCTGCACTGATAGCACGGAGCCTGCTTGGGATTCTCTTTCTCTGCCCCTACCCCCTCACTCCTTCACTCTCTTTCTCTGTCTCTGTCTCTCTCTTTCAAAATAATAAACTTTAAAAAGAAGCAATTGCTTGTTTAAAGAAAACCCTAAACCACTAATAAACATACTATATAAATTTCTTATTCCAAATAAAGTCTGAAACAATTAACAATTAAAATTCTTATCTCTAAAAGGCTCTTCTTGTTAAGGGGAAGAGGGAAGATGAAGAAACCACACACTAGATGTCTATTCAAGTTGGAATCCATAAAGAGAATAGCTACAGAAAGGACGACGTTTATTCTGATCTCTCTTCTTTTCTTCCCCCTGTGATGGTAGGGCACCTACACTGCTTTAATGAGTGAAATATTTAGGTTCTCCAAGATAAAGTCTATTTGAAATTATTTCAATTATTCCCTGATTAAAGTGTTTTATTAGCCAAAAGTTGAAGGGTTTATGAATTTTAAGGGAATTTTATTTTTTGATCTTGCTTTTGTGCAAGTTATGGAGTTCAACTTTATGAAGATCTGCTTTTATTTTATACAAGTTTGGGCTCAAGTTGTTGATGGTAGGAACTGGATTGATGAAATTATGTACCATACTAGTTCCACCTCTTGTGTACTGCAAATCTCCAATAAGGAATAGTATTTCTTCTGGAAAGCTTTTCAGTAACCTGTCCCTTACCATGTAAAATTATATACCCGTGTGTGTTTCATAAGTTCTAAGTCAAATACAAATGTGGTAATTCATTCTAATACATTCAGCTTGGGCATATTTTATTTAGGACACTTCTCAGGGTAAACTGATTTATGATTGGTTTCCATTTTTGTTTCTTAAAAAATTGCATTTTAAGATAGCATGTATGGATAAATGTAAAACAATGATTACTGTGCTAGTATTACCTCACACACTACTGGTTATTGTGTAGACAAAATTAAAAATTGCTCAAAATTCTATTGCATGTTTTTTATAGTAAGTAGACAAGGGGTTCATTGTCAATCACTGTAAACTGTACATTATGATTTTTGTTGGCCACCCTAACAGTATGATGAGTTGGAGAGTTTATTCCCAATGGGAAATTTAACACACAAAATTATTGCAACATGAGCCAGCTACAAATGATCTTACACATTTATAGTATATTTTTCCATGAAATTCCCTAACAGTTATAAACACTAAATTGTTTTATTTTATTTAATAAAGTATATATGAATGAAACAGTTATATTTTAATTCAGTATGTGCTATAAATTGAAATTAAAGAATTCAGTACCATTTTTGTATAAAATATCTTTACACAGGTTTGCAAGTAACACATTCAGTAATTTTTTTCAATGCTGATTACAGATGGACTTACAGTGGGTTCAGTGGTTACAAGAACTGACTCTATCATCAGCCTAGTGGGTTTCAAATCTGTGATCAAACAGTTCATAAGTCTGTATAAGCCTAACAACTTGGAGAAGTCAAGTCTCCAAGTAAAGTTAAGGTCTTTAGCAGGAAGCAGTCAGCAGAGTTCAGTTTCTTTCACGATAGGTTGGTCAAAGTTCTCAGGAAAGCGAATAACTTCTCTCATGAATTATCAGCCATTTAGGGACAATAAACATTTTCTCAACAGGGAAGGAATGAAGAGTTAGTGGCTCAAGACATATGCATGGGTACATGGCAAGTTTCTAGAGAGACCTAGACCACAATTAATAGTTAAAAATAAAGGCAAATAGGCAAAAATAGGTAAATTACACTAGGTCAAGATTAAGAACTTCTATGCATCAAAGTCCACAAGCAACAGAGTGAGAAGGAAACCTATGTATGAAAATTTGCAAATCGTACCTGATAAGGGATTAATATCTTATAAATATATAAAGAACTTCTAGAATTCAACAAAACATGACCAAGAAATAGGCAAATGACTTGAATAGAGATCTCTCCAAAAGACATAGAAATGGCTCAACACATGTAAAGATTCTCAACACCACTCTTCAGAAAAACACAAATCCTAATTACAATAAGATATCATCTCACACATTCAGGATGGCTGGCATTAAAATAAAACCAGAAAACCACAAATGTTGATAAGGATGTGGAGAAATTCAACTCTTTTGCACTGTTGGTGGGCATATACAATAGTACAGCTTCTGTGGAAAACACTACAATGGTTCTTTAAAAAAAAAATAATAATACAATTACTATATGATCCTGCAACTCCATTTCTGACTACATACTTTAAAAATTTTAAAGCTGTGGCTCAGAAGACATTTGTATACCCATGTTCACAGCAACCTGATTAATGGTCACTAGTAGTGGGAGAAACCCAAGAATCCATTTAGGGAGAAAAGGATGAATCCAATGTGGTTTATACGTAAAATGGAGTATCACTCAGCATTAAAAAAAGAAATTTTCACACAGGCTACACCGCACAAGAACCTTGAGGATATTAGGCTAACCAAAATACACCAGCCACAACGAGACAAAGACTGTTTGACCCTTCATATAACATACCTAGTGTAGTTAAAATTCATAGAAATAAGAAGTAGAATGGTTGCTGCCAGAGTCTGAGGAGATAAAGGAAAAGAGGAGTGGTTGTTTGATGCATCCAGAGCTTAATTGTGACTTGTTGCTCAACCTTGTGAATGTAATTACTGCCTTGCACACTCAAAATAGTTAAGATGGTAAAGTTTATGTGTTACTTTACCACACTTTGAACTCTGAGGACAGGAACTTGCCAGGACTAGAGTGTAAGTTCTCTGACCTCCCTTGCTTCTCACAGTGATAATACACAAGTTATTTAACTCTGCCTGCCTTGTTTTCTCGTATTTAAAATAGTACCTTGTTGAGAAAATTCACCATTTACACATGGAACACCTGTAGGACAATTTCTGGAATATGATAGCACCATAAAACTGTTCACAGTTACTATTCAGATGGAATGACTTTCAGCAGGATAGCTGGAGGGAAAAACTGCCTATTGCTGCAAGAAAGTCTAAAACCATTAAAAGTCCAATCATCGTCCCGGTAGTACGGCAAAGTTGTATCTCAAACTAGTTTCTATGAATTTATCATGAGCTTTTTTAAACCCATCCCCCCAACATTCATCTGCCTTAGCTTTCAAAATACTTGCCAAAATATGCTTAACAATACATCATTTCAACCTCCAAATTCAGGTTTCAAAAGTTCACTATTTCTAAAAAACTTTACAACGCAATTTGATTTCTATTTAATTCACTCTGGATAGGAGTATCCATGAGTCTGTTTTGTAAGTCAGTTTGACTTCTCAAGGGGAAAAAATAACAGTGCCAATAATCTTTTCAGAAAAGTCAAGCTTGGGAAAATACTACTTGCTATCATAGAAAGTCAGTACAGAGTAATTGCTTACAGAGGCATGAGATTGCCCAAAGAAAAGTCCATGGGTAACAACATTAGCTTTGGTGGAAATAAATTATAGGGGATATTCTGCAGGTATTAACATGGTCAATAATTCTTAAAATGTTGAAAATTGTCACTTTAAGTGAACTAGAGATGTAACAGGTAACAAACAGCTTTGTACTATTTGTATCACTTTAGAAAAAAGTCATATTAATATATTCTAATCTCTTTTGCATTTTATAAGTAGTAATCTCAAAAATAGCATAGGACTTCACCTATCTTCAGAAGCTGCAAGACTAGTGCTTTTGTGACTAGTGAGATTTAACATACATTATTTTCATACAATATCACAAAAATAAGCCACTCATTACAATTTTAAAGGAGCTGATTTTTTAAAACAACCATTTTATCCATCCCATAAAATTCAACATCCTCTTCCATTAAATGCTTTTATGAGTCCAATATGAGGACTGAATTGGACTGTTTCATTTCTTTATTTCCTGTTTTTACCCTTTGACAAAGGTGTTAATGAGCAACAAATTGAGACTAAAGACAAGCCTCAGGAGGGAGGAAGCAAAAATCAAACTGTCCCTAAATCGGTCCCTAAAAAGAGATGCTGTTTATTTCAACATCAGCTCAAGAATTTTTTTTGTTCCACATGGAATTATATGAACACAGGATTAGGTGGCCAGATACACATTTTTCAGAGTAGTATTAGAGGGTGGCCATCATTGATATTATCTCTCAATTCAAAATGAGTTCTGTGGCAAAAACAGAGGTAACTATTTCACCCAGAGAGTTTTTAAGGAGAGGGCTATATTGGCTAGTAATGTATGGGGAAAAATCTCATACATACAGGTTTGGGCTATTCTCTTTTTGCCATATTACAGTTGGAATGTATCATCAACATGGAATTGTTTAAAAATTGAGCCTGGGTCATATCTAGGGAAATCAGCATCAAGTTCTATGTAGTGTTCTTCCTTCTCATTTCCAAGTTCTCTCCACCGGTTTACACAGTGCATGAAACCCTTTTCTCTTCTTCTAGGAATTTATAATTGCTGTGTTTTAATTCTACTTCCCCCCTTCTCCCTGTACATTTGTCGAATTCTGTCTTTATCAGTATCGTCTCTTACTCGACATATAAATCTTAATATAGTGTTTTAAGTTTTCCAGTGGTTTTTATCATTGTCTAATTGTAAAACATCTATCTTCATTCAAAAATTTACAGTCATAAATGTTCATGTAACAAAATTTTTTGACTGGGGCTATTGTGGCCCAAACTATGTTCCCTGATTCCTTAAATATAGATGTGCAAGTCCTAAAATCACCAGTAACTAAGAATGTAGTTGTATTTACAAATACAGTCTTGATGTAAGGTCATTAGGACGGATCCTAATCCAATCTAACTCAAGTCCTGCAAGAAAAGGAAAACACTGGAAGATAAGGGGGGGGGGGGGATGAGAGCCATCCATAAGCTATAAGGACAGAAGCTTAAAAGTGAGCTTTCCCTCATAGCTCTAAGAGACCTCACACTTAGATCTTGCTTCCAGCCTCCAGTTCTGTTGTTTAGGCTGGATAGTCTGTGATGCATTGTTATGCCAACCCTAGAAACATACCAAAGTGATTATTTCAGTATTCCTAAAAAAAAAAAAAAAAAAAAAAAAAAAATCATCACAAAGTTCACCGCCCAGTAGATCTGGAAGTATACCAAATTCTTTCCAGGAGGCAGACATTGCAGTGTTCTATTCTTGGGTATGTCAAATATTATGAAATAAAATGCACTATATACATGTTTATGTATGTATACAATATAAACATATATATATGTGTATACACACACACACACACACACACACACACACCATATAAAACTGAATAACACCATGGAGGATAGAAAGTTCTTTCTCTAAAGAAACCAACTGGAATGAAGAAGATAAACATACAAATTATTCATTTATTCCTCAATATGTGCAATTTTAGAACATTGATGCCAATAGATTTACTGCCAGACAGATCAAAACTATCTTACAAGTGCTGTTGGGGTAAAAGGATTGGGGGAAAGCTTAATTCCAACTGGATACACTATGATATGCTTCTAAAAGGGCTAGCTTAATTTAACCTTATAAATAATTTTCTACTTTCTAAAGCTGAGTGGAAGGATAGGATAGATAAAAAAGAATGGCCTGTGGTAAATTGTAGATGTTGGACTAAGCAGAGCATGGTTAACAAAATAGGAACAGTCTTCCAGGGAAACAATGGAGAAAGGAATGAAAATAAATATCCATTTAAGATCATTAATAAAATTAGACTCCTTAGGAATAAGAAAGAATATTTAAAAAAATAAATGACATCAGAAAGAGATGAAATGTTATTCAGTATTCAGTACTAACCAAAGAATTTTATACACAATGTTTTTTAAATATCACATAATTTGTTTATAAAAGCAGCTTTCTATCTTTCACATATTAAATAAAATACAAGTAAAAATCATCTACTTGCTTTGCAATGCATTATCAAAGGCAGTTTTGTACACAAAATTAGAAGTTTCCTGTGTAGAAATTCTGATTCCTCTATTTGATGATAGAAGAATGTTTAGAGGTAAAATTACCATGTTTAAGCAATGGTAATTTTGTTTGTAGGAAAGTTATTTGCTATGACTATTGTTGGGCATATACTCTAACTGTAGCTTCAGTAACTTTAATAGTCTGATTTATATCCATTCCAAAATTCACTTAGCAGGAATACACTTAGTTTGGTAGAGACTTTTATTTTTGTTCTCTCCATTTCCCTTCTTATCTCAGGAGGCCTTGATAGACAACAAACTTATCACTTAAGGCAAGACAATAACCAAGTCTAGTTTGGTCACCGTATGTTTGACAAACTTTCTACTAAGTGATATCAGTTAGGACCTGTTGTTCAAATTTAGAAACTAATCAATCTCCAGATATTTAGATTCACCTTTTCATAACCAAAGCTTTAAAACTGTGGTGAAGCATCAGTGGATGCTTTCCTCCTGGAATAGAAGAATAGAGACATCATTGGGACAGGTTACCAAACTGGAATATAGAAGATAGTTTTATTAAAAGAGGTATTAATATGAACTTCTTAATTTGATCATTGCAAATGGGTCATGTATTCACTTTTGTGTAAAAAAAGTAATGCATACAATGCATAAACACAAAGGAAGGTGGGGAGGAGGGTAGAAAAATGTTAGAAATTAATAGATTTTTGTAAAATTTATCTAAGAGTTCTCTTTTATGCTGATAGAATTTCTCCAAATTTAGAATTATTTGAAAAATGAAAGCATAATTATGATATAGCAGTATCCACAACTAGATACAGTAAATCACTCCTTTCATGACTCTTTTTCTGTATCTTACATGTTTTGATCATTTTAAACCTAACACTTTTAAGAATAAAAGCAATTAAGGAAAAGGAAAGCTTGATATTACTCAATTATTGTTACTAAAAATTAAGGTCTTTGTAATTTCTGTATTTTGGTGCCTAAGTCACATGGCTTTTCTGAGGCAGACTGTGTAACCTTGTTTAACTCAAAACTCAGATTACAGTTTTGAAAAGGCATGACTATTTGTTGTTTTGGGAAAAAGCTATTTGGATTTACATCCTTGTTTTCAAAAGCAAAACAAAAACAGTTAACCTGGCCTCTTAGGATGCTTATTTTTCATTTTTAAATATTTAGCATTATCAAGTCTTGGGAGGTCAGAAATTCTTTGTGTTGTCTTACATTCAGAATTCAAACTGAAAACAGGCTGTCATCATAAAACTTTGTTCAGAAGATTATGATTCTATCAGTGGGTACATTGGAACTGGGGCTCTGAGGAAGAGAAAAAAAAAAGTAGATTATGAGAAGTCCGGCATTTTTAGCCTATCTGTAATACAGACATCTTTTACCTTTGTTTAAAAAAAAAAAAAAAAAAAAATCCAGACTTCCTAACTTAATGAATCAGATACATGTTTCTTTCTCATTATGGAATAATTTTGTGAAGAATAAATGAGGGCAAATGGAATGACTTATTTCCCACTTCATTCAAGAAATGGTAAAAAGCTCAAGTGGTTTATATGATTGGAAATAGAAAAACCTTACTAAATTTAATTAGAGTCACTCTATACTTTCTCATTTTCTTTTAATACAAGTATTTGTCTTACTCAAGTGCTTAATAGAAATATAAATGTCAATAAGGAAATGAAACCATACCCAAATAGATAATGGAGAACTAGGTCTCCAGGCTGGAGATCCATATGTAATATGTAATGGCTTTGCAAACTGTTTCAGAAATGGAGGTTCGGAACTTTATACCTACATCAAATTCTAGCATGGAAATATCTTTAGACCACCTCCTCAGTTAAGTGGTAAAAGTTCTACTTTTAAAAAAAGAAAATGATTTAAGGTCTTTACGAGTACTTCTAAAAGAATACAGCAAATGAAGAAACTTCTGTTCAAAAGATTGAAAATTCAGTAATAATTAAGAATCTGTAGTATTTATTTTTAAATGTCTGTTTTTGAGAGCGCACACAGAAGTGGGTAAGGGACAGAGAAGAGAGACAGAGAATCCAAAGCAGGCTCTATATTAACAGCACAGAGCCCAATATGGGGTTCAAACTCATGAACCATGAGCTCATGATCTGAGCTGAAGTCAGACATTTAACTGAGACACCCAGGTGCCCCAAGAATGTGTAGTATTTAAGCCAAGGAGAGTTCTCTCCCTCCACTTCCCAGCTCAGCAAGATGGAGACTCCAGATTAATGTGTCCAGGAACACAGGGCTCCCCATCCTGCCAGTTCCCAGTCAGAGGGCTTTATTCCTGGGAAGATCAAGACATTAGCATTTCTCAATCTACCCTGTTTCTTATTGCTGTGGCCAAATACTAGGTGAGCATAGTTGAGGGATGGGGTTCTTTCTCTTGCCCAGCCTTCCTGTATAGAATACTCTACTCATGGTACCATGAGAATATTGGGTCCGTAAGCATCCTACACGGGTTTATAAGGAAGTGGTTCCACAGTGGTTCCAACTCAAAGAGGCCTTCGACTACTGTCCATCTGTCCATCTCCCACCTGAGTGTTTAATACATAAAGAGGGGGTGTCACTCCAAGAAAAGTGTGCCATTGTGCCCAATTCAAGAGTATTGGCCTTGGCTCATATTTTTCATGAGGTAAAAAACAGGACAGAAACAAGATAACTCCTAATCTCTTCCCAAAAGATCCGATTTAATTTTCAACAGGACCTGGAGAAATTAAGGTCTAAGGACACCAAACAATGAAGGCTGTGGTATAAAGCAAATGGGAATAGTTATTCCATATTAATTCCATAATATTCCATATTAATAGGTATAATACATATGCAACAAAAATATTACAAAAGGAAGATTCAGATATGTGAAAAGATTTCTCTAGCTCACTGAAAATTAAGTTAATATAAATCTGATAATTCCAGTACATTGAGATATCTATGGTAAGCCCTAGAGCAACCATGAAATAATGACTCCTTAAAATGATGTAAAAAAAAATAAATAAATAAAATAAGGTAAAATGTGTCATGAGAAAATACTTAATGCTAATGAAAGCAGTAAAGGAGGGATAGGCAAACAGAAAGGAAATGTGACACATAGAAAAACATCAAGACACATAAATCAAATATATCACAAAATGTAAGTGGATTAAAATTCAATCAAAAGGCAAAGATTTTAACACTAAATTTAAAACATCCACCTATATACTGTCAACAAAATTTAGATTGAAAAATACAAAAAAAAAAAAAAAAAAAAAGGACAAGAAAAGAAAAATACAAATACAAAGTGCCTGGGTGGCTTAGTCCATTAAGTATCTGACTCTTGGATTTCAACTCAGGTAATGATCTCATGGTTTATGGGTGTCTCCCTCTCCCTCTGCCCCTCCCCAACTCACTGTCTCTGTCTCTCAAAAATGAATAAACGTTAAAAAAGTTTTTTTTTTAAAAGATGGATAACAATCTATTATGCAAATAGCAAACACAAGGAATGCTAAGTGGCTATACAAATATCAGACATATGTTAAAACCATTTGTTACTAGAGATTAGGAGGGTTATGGTACCATGAGAATATTGGGTCCCTAAGCATCCTACACTGGTTTATAAGGCAGTGGTTCCAATTCAAGAAGGGTAAAGCCATCAAAGGAAAGAACAGTTATTAATATACACACCTTATAATAGAGTGACAATTTACATGAAGAAAACAGAAATGGAGGTATCAATTCAGAAATAACGGTTGCACACTTCAAAGCTCTGTTTTCAGTGTTTTATAGACTTGATAGACTATAAACTACCCCAGTGAAGAACAAAATGTACATTCTTCTCAATTACATGTAGAAACTTCTCCAGGATTGACCGTATCTTCATCCATAAGACAAGATTCAATTCATTTAAAAGTAGAGAGGCACAGAGTATTTCATTTGTTCACAATGGAATTGAAATTAGAAATCATTAAGAAAAAAATTTGGGAAACCCACAAATATGTGGATATTAAACAACACACTCTTAGGAATGTTATATAAATAACTAATGAAAAACAAAAGGGAAATCAGAAAATAAATGAAATGAAAGCAGAACATACCAAAATTTAATAGAATGTAATGCAACAAATCTTTACAGGGTAATTAATAGCTGTACCGGTGTTTGTGTATTATTATATTTATATATATATATTAATATTACATTATATATATATGTATGTATTTTTAAAGTTTTTTTCTAGCACAATGCCTTCAAGGTCTATGCATGCTGTTGAAAATGGCAAGATTTCTTTCGTCTGATTAATATTCCACTGTGCATACACATTCTATTTTCTTATCCATCTGTCAATGGATACAGGTTACTTCCACATCTCTTCTATTTTAAATAATAATGCAATGAATATGGGAGTATAGATAACTTTTTGAGTTACTCATTGCTTTTCTTTTGGATAAATACCCAGAAGAAGAAATGCTGGAACATATGGTAATTTTATTTTAATTTGAGGAAACTCCATACTGTTTTCCATAGTGGCTGTATCAATTACATTCCCACCAACAGTGCACAAGGATTCCCTTTCTCCACATCCTTGCCAGCTTTCATTATTTCTTGTCTTTTTGATAATAGCCATAATGACAGGTGTGAGGTGATATTCCATTGTGGTTTTGATTTTCACTTCCCTGATGATTAGTCATTTTTAACCATCTTTTCATGTGCCTGTTGGCCATCTGTTATGTCTTCTTTGGAGAAATGTCTATTCAGATCCTCTGCCCATCTTTTTTTTTTTTTTTCTTTTTTTTCTCTTGAGTTCAAAAATTTTTAATCTAAAACTTAACCTTCCATCTGAGGACATTTGGGAAAAAGAGTAGACTCAACCTAAATCAAGCCTAAGGAAGGAAATAATGAAGAGAGGCACAAAGATTAAAGAGAAAATAGAACAACAATGGAGAAAAATTAAAGAGACCAAAAGCTTTTTTAAAGAAATAAAAAACCACAAAATTGACAAACTTTTAGCTAGACTGAACTAGAAAAAGTGTAGTATCAAGGCACATGGGTGGCTCAGTTGGTTCAATGTCCATTCTTGATTTCAGGTCAGATCATGATCTCACTGTGGTGAGACCAAGCCCTGAATCAGACTCTGTGCTGGGAATACAGAAATAGAAGATTAGGAGGGGACACTAAATAATTGTATGCCAGTAAATCAGGTAACTTACATGGAATGGATTCTGTTTTGTTGTTTTTTTTTTAATTTTTTTTTTTAATGTTTATTTATTTTGGGAACAGAGAGAGACAGAGCATGAACAGGGGAGGGGCAGAGAAAGAGGGAGACACAGAATCGGAAGTAGGCTCCAGGCTCTGAGCCATCAGCCCAGAGCCGGACACGGGGCTCAAACTCATGAACCGTGAGATCGTGACCTGAGCTGAAGTTGGACGCCCAACCAACTGAGCTACCCAGGCGCCCCTGGATTCTGTTTTTAAAAAACATACCAACTGGGGCAGCTGGGTGGCTTAGTCTGTTAAGCGTCCCAACTCTTGATTTCGGTTCACATCATGATCTCATGGTTTGTGAGTTCAAGACCCACATGGGGCTGTCTGCTGTCAGCACAGAGCCTGCTTCAGATCCTCCCGCTCCCTCCCTCCCTCCTTCCTTCCCTCCCTCCCTCTCTCTCTCTCTCTCTCTGCACCTCCCCCACTCATGATCTCTCTTTAAAAAAACAAACATTTAAAAAAGACATCAACTACCAAAACTGACCCAAAAAGTAATAAAAAAAAGTAAATAGGCTTAAAACAACTGAAGAGATTAAATTAGCAATCATTATTATCAAGAAACCCACAAAGAGAAACCCAGACACAGAAGGGACACAGAAGGCTTCAGCACTATCATCTACTAAACCCTTAAAAAATAATTTGTGAACAATTATTCACAAACTCTTAAAAACAAAAAACAGAAGTAATACTTCCAAACTCAATACTCAAACCGAAGACATTACAACAAAAACTACAGACCAATACTGTTGATGAATATGGATACAAATCCTTATTAAAATACAAACAAGTAAATCTAACCACATATAAAAGATGATTGATAATATAAGTGGTATATATTCTATTAATATAGTAAGATTGGTTTCACATCTGGAAAGTAAGTTAGCATAATATGTCTGTATTGGGAGGGAATTACCTGGGCCCCCAGTAGGCAGTTGGAAGTTCCCTATAGGACCTCCAGCCCCACAATAATCAACAAGTTGCTTTTTCTTCAGTTTATAGATCAAAATCATCTCATTTTTAAAAATTAATTCATGTTTTTAGAATGCATCCCAAATGAGTATTGGCCTTAGTTGGAGAATTGCCCATCTATAGGGAAAAACGAGGAAGAGGCATCCCTTATCTTAAATTTCCATAGCTGGCTAGGAGAAACCTCATCTCCTGGCCACATATTTTGGCTGGCTATGCAAATGGCAGCCAAAAGCTTTGTCAGTCTCAAGAGGTGTTGGGAGTACTCACTCTTACCCAGGGGCTTGACCTTTCCTCTGAGAGCTAACCTTGTCTTCCCTGATTTCTCCTAACCCTACGTTTTCCACCTGTGGGACTGTGCGGTTATCAACTTGTGACCAAGCAAGACTTCCCTGGTTGTAGAAGGATGCACTAATTTTATTTTGGCTCAAAAGTAATCCCGGGGCCCCTGGGTGGCTCAGTCAGTTGAGCGGCCGACTTCGGCTCAGGTCATGATCTCACGGTCCGTAGGTTCGAGCCCCGCGTCGGGCTCTGTGCTGACAGCTCAGAGCCTGGAGCCTGTTTTGGATTCTGTGTCTCCCTCTCTCTGACCCTCCCCTGTTCATTCTCTGTCTCTCCCTGTCTCAAAAATAAATAAAACGTTAAAAAAAAAATTAAAAAAAAAAGTAATCCCTTTTACAAATATATTGTAAAAGGCTGGCAAAAGCCATTTTTTGTAAGGATAAAACTAGCTGTCAAGGGGGCTAAAAGGGCTAAAGTCAAGGTCTATTACCTTGCCTTTTTCAGCAGAGCCCACATAAGTATGTTTCAGGCATGTGGATATCCATTTTAGACTATCCGATTGTTACAAATTGTCATACACTGGGCTAACTGTAGCAAAATGGCCCCTATGTATTCCAGTAAAAGCCCTTTATATATGGTAGTCATCTATCCCTTATATGGCACAGCCATGCATTCCTTTGCTAAACAGAAACAACAAAAATGTGGAGCATTTGGAGGCTTGCAGCAAGGATGTCATCACTGTCTCCCCAGCCTTTGGATCAAAGGAGGGGTAATTTCAACCAAGGCTTGAGTAAAACAACTCAAAAGGGCATGCTGTCCTGCTGTCCTGCCCTTTTGGTTAAAATCGTATTTTTTTCTCCATCTTTTTTGGGCAGAAAAAAGAAAAACCTTTATTTCTTCTTTGATCAGAAGCATACCAACAATTCAAGAAAACTTTACCTTTTAATTTTTTTTTTTTTAACGTTTATTTATTTTTGAGACAGAGAGAGACAAAGCATGAACGGGGGAGGGTCAGAGAGAGGGAGATACAGAATCCGAAACAGGCTCCAGGCTCTGAGCTGTCAGCACAGAGCCCGACGCGGGCTCGAACTCACGGACAGCGATATCATGACCTGAGTTGAAGTCGGCCGCTTAACCGACTGAGCCACCCAGGCGCCCCAAACTTTACCTTTTAAACAGAAGAGTCAAGCAGAGTTTTAATCTTATGCCACTGTACTTTTAAAATCCATTTATTTTAACCTTAGTCCATCCTGACCACATACAACATTTCTTTCCAAAAATTTCCCTTCACAAACCTTCTACAACTTTCTTTTGCTTTCAGATTCTGACCTAAGTCCCTTTTCTCCAAACAACCAGTCTCATTTAGGACAAAATTGCTTTCTTTCACCTTCAATAAAAAAAATGTATTTCCATTCCTTACATCTTTCTTATGTATATGCTACTTTTCTACACACAGAGTTACTTTCCTTATTTTTAATCAGTCTTAATTACATTTAGCAGAATTTTAACTCTTAGAAACCTTAGTCTCCAGTGACAACTAAGTAGTGAGGGACTGATCTGTTACATCAGAATTTTTTTTTTTAAGATGGTACATTTATTAGGCACAAAGCAGGTTTTCCATAGTAAATCTTAATAAAGCACAAAGCTTATTTGTAAGAGCCAGAGTCCTTTTTTGCAATAAGCAAAAGCACAAACCTACATCTAGTATTTAGTGCTTTAGCCTTTTAGCTCTGTAGATATATACAATGAATTCAATCCAAATTTACCCCGCAGGCATAACTTGAACATTTTAGGTTACCAAAGACTTTAAAAGCTATCTCAACAATTACCCATGAAAACTATGAGACAAAGTTAACCATTACTTTAAGTCATCCTTTTGCTAACAAATTGGAACAGAGGTAACATGAGCTTATGCGACCTTCAGCAAACCTAGGTAGAATACAAGTTTTTTTTTTTTTTTTACTTAATGTTGATAAACAGGTCTATCTTAAACCAACAAACTTCAATTAGCTGAAATACTGAATACATTTTACTTGGGTCCACTTAAGATACTTTGTTCCCCATGGTTAAGCTTGACCTAGAATACAGGTGGGGAAATCTGTGATCTTCTCTCCAAAACCTCTAGGGTGGGGGGGAGGAGCTGACAGTGCCTGAGGCATTGAGGAGCTAGTTACCCAGGCCACACCCCAGGTGGTGCACAAACAGGAGGGGGGAAGGGAAGGCAGAAGAGGTGAGGTGCCAGCAGAAGGCAGAGGAAGAGAATTCCCAGTTTTAAATCTTGTATGCTCAGCAGTGGAGCTGACTCCAAGTTTTTGTTTGGTTTTGTTTTCCACTAATGGAATTAGGCAGTCCATGTCAATCCAGAGAAGATAGGGAATTTCCCCTAAACAAAGGGAGTTGAGCAGCTGCTTGGGAATATTCCTTAACATCCCCATTCTGAGACTAATCAGAGACAGTTGGCTGTAATCATCCTAGTCATTGACGCAGGAAATCAATGAGTGAAAAGTCCCCACACAGTCACACACGGACTCCAACCGGCCACTCAGCCCCTTAGAGTTGCAGTTTTGTTCCTTATTCCTTATGGAACTACTCAGGCAACTCTGGGAGGTGATCAGGCTCCCCTTCTGCCTGTTAGGGGCGGGTCTACCAAAATGAACCGGGTTCTTACCAGGCTCATGTGCAGTGCTCCCTGAGCTGGCTCCTGGGCCTCATCAGGTTCCTTTGTGCAGGGAGAAGCTCCTCTCCTACAGATGGAGTGGTTGTCTTGCACCAGGCAAGTCTGCCTCTCCCAGTGCCCCGAGGTTCACACTCTGGTGACATGGGAGGTGAAATACCATCTCTGCCTCCCAGCTGAACCCCCACAAGATATCAACGCAATAAAAACAAAAATAGATCATCATCGCCATAGACACAAAGGGGAAAAACCTAAAGGAAAAGGACAAATAAAAGACTCCTGATCAGAAACTTAATGACTTACAAACACATTGTCTTACAGTGCTGGAGGTCGTGAATCCAAAGTGACTAACGGTCTAAAATCAAGCTGTCACTTGGTTCCTCCCAGAACTCTCCCAGAAAAGGAGAGTTTCCTCGCCCTTTTCTGGTTCTACAGACTGCCCAAGTTCTGTTTTGTGAACTCCCATGGCTCTGACCTCTGCTACTTTCATCACAACATTTTCTTTCCCTCTGCTTCCAATCCCACATTGCGAACACTCTACCTCTCTCAGTCCATGACGACCGATTTTGCTGGTATTATTTTCTCCAGAACACTGTCTCTATATATGTAACGGGAATTCCTCCAGACAAGAAAACCAAGAGGCTTCTATAGAGACATTTTATGGATACTCCCATTCCTATCCCTGGATTCTGCTGAGATGATTGAGCAGATAGAAGCCTTACACTCTGATTCTCTTTAAACAAGGCTCTTTGTGATTGGATAGTGTATTTGATTCTTCCAAAACACTAATTAAAGATTACCCAGCTACACACTTGACTTTAAGACAGCGCGAGTGGGGGAGGGGCAGAGAGTATTCCAAGCAGGCTCTGCACCATGAACACACAGCCTGATGCAGGGCTCGAACCCACAAAGCCACAAGATCAAGACCTGAACGGAAACCAAAATTCAGACTCTTAACCGACTGAGCGACCCAGGCACCCTGACCCTTGAGTTTCTCTTAAAAACACACTTCTCTGCCTGATCTCTCCTAACTTTTACAACTTGGGTAGGCTCAAAATTCCCCTCATCAAATACCGGTTCCTTTTTACGGAACATTTCTTCCCTCAATTTTTCCCTTTCCTCTTACATTTTATTGTAAGCAGCAAGACCTCCTCAGGCCACACTTTCAATACCTGACTTGGAAATCTCCTTAAATATCCATTTACTGCTTACAAGTTTTGATTTTCATGTAACTGCAGGACATAATTGAATGTAGCCTTCTAGCCTTCTATTGGATCCCCTTTCCTCCAGTTTCAATTACTTCCTCATTCCCTTCTGAGTCCTTACCAGCAAAATCTTTAACATCCATAGTCCTAACGTTTTTTTCACAATTATGTAGGCTTTTTCTGTCATGCTCTTCAAAAATCTTCCAGCCTCTGCCAATTGCCCAATTCCAAAACCACTTAAACATTTCCAAGCATTTGAAATAGCAGCACCCCATTTCCTGGTGCTAAAAACTGTATCAGTCAGGGTTCAAGGAGAGAAACAGAACCACTGTTGATACATGTTAAAATATTTACTTTTAAGAACTGGCAGCCATAACTGTGGGACTGCCAAGGCAAGCCAGAAATTCCTACAGCAGACTGCCATGAGGGGCAGGATGCAACTCTCAGTCATGACCTAGACTATTGGCTTAGTCTGTTTGGACTCCTACAACAATACACCACAGAACAGGTAGCTTAAAAACAAGAGAAATTTCTCACCATTTTGGAGGGTGGGAGTCTGAGATGAGGGTGTCATTATAGTCAAATGTCTTCTGAGTCACAGAGCTACCGTTGTATCCTCCACAGCAGCAACGAGCAGGTGAGCCTTCTGAGTACCCTTTTATAAGGAAGGCCCCGCCCTCATGACTTAATTACCTCCCAAAGTTCCTTCCTTCTAATCCCATCATCTTGGAAGTTAGCTTTCCACTTGAATTTGGAGGGAACATATACAAATGATAGCAGCTACCGTCCTCAGTTACTCAAACACTTTCTTAGGTATTTTCATAAAGGCATCATATAGAGATTACTAAAGTCATCAGCTGACTTAAATAAGAAAGTTGATCCTGGATAATCAAGATGGCCATTCAAATCAGCTGAAAGCCTTTAAGAACAGAGCTGAGGCTTCCCTGAAAAAGAAGAAATTCGGCCCATAGAAGGCAGTTTTAGTTCACATGTGAAAGATCTAGCCTGGTGTCCTGGCAGCCTACCCTATGGATTTTAGGCTTACCCACCAGCTCTCCCAATTGCCTGTCAATTCCACGCAACAACTTTTTAAATATGTAACTGCTGTTGGCCTTGTTTCTCTGATTGAACCCCGACTGATTCCCCGGGATTTAGAATATATTTGTTCTTACAACGTAGCATAAATCAGCTTAAATGACACCTGTTTCCAATAACCAGCCTCTTACCTGAATTTGATTTAGAATACTTCAGTTTTGAGGACATGAAATATCTACTTATATAACACTGGCCAATTCAGAGTTAATATTAATTTTAAAGTGGTATAACCAGGCTCTGAATGGTTTTGCTTTATCATGAAAAACAATCATGAAAAACCTATAAAAGTCTCTGAATATCAGCAAAGTGTCTGTATTTGTGTCTTAAAAGGATCTAACTTGTTTAAACTGATAAAATTAGTCACACACACAAAATCATGCTATTTTTTCATAAGTGATCTAGAGGCCCTTTAAAATGATCATATAAAGATCATCTTAGATTGATTATCTTCAAGTAAAGAACCATTTAGATCCAATTTGATTTCATGGTCTTAATGAAGAAAACTAAATGACCTTTTCCAAGTATTAGCATTCTTCCCTGCCTGAGGCAGTGAAGGCTTCTTGATGGGCCAAGACTAAAACAAAGCAGCAAAAAAGATTTCCTTATTTTTCTTAAAGAAGAAATTTTATTTGTAATGAACCAAATTGAGAAGAGGGCCATTAGGCCTCCAAATACAGGCAATTATGCTATAATTCTGTTCTTCAAGGCTCTTTTTTATAAGCAATGATATTAGGAATATACGTTGACAAAATTTGAAAAACAGCACTAATGAGAAATTATGCTTAGCTAGTTTATCCAAAAAACATACTTAGAAGCTATTCTGGACTGAGGTTATTTGAGGATTCTGATGATGCCAAGAGAGTTTTACTGAGCAAAGGTATACAAAATGTCTTCGTATATAACCGATATATGATTTTAGAAAAATAGCCAGCAGAAGTCTTCTGCTTCCAGCCATGACACAGCAATTTGTATTAGACTTACTTTTCTGGGAAAAAAAATAAGTGTTAATACTGGACAAAATATTTGAGACAACTGCTGTTAGGAAATGAACAACAGGCAGCATAAGACTATGATTTTCATACAAAGGAAAACACAAGGGGTAAGCCCCATGTGAATCATCTTAACCTCCTGCATGGGGCCAATTTTTTGCAATGAGTTAAGGAACACGTGGGCTGCACTAAGGAGATAGAAATTAGACTCCCAAAAAAAAAAAAAAAAATTAGACTCCCTTCCCACTAAAAAATAATAGGATTCCAGGGAAAGACAGAGCAGTACATTATGGTGTACAGAATTTGCATGGAAATTCACCATAATTATTTCATTAAAAGCTGTGCTTCTTAAGTGAATGCAAAGACTCTATGAGACCTTATAGATAACATTTACTTCTGGCTGAAAACAACGATGATACCAGAGCTTATACATCATAGGGGATATTGGAGTTCTGACCCAGTAGAAGGGGAGAGTCCTCACTGACCACTTAGTACAGTGAGATTAAATCCCAAAATAAATGCATGACTAATAGGACTGAGCACAACCAGGAATAATGGCCACTCCCTAAGACAGAACCTCAAATCATTGTAGCCTTGCTCTAGCAAATAATTAAATCCCTCTGGGAGGAGCAAAAGGATCTTCCAGTAATTTAACCACCAGCAGAAACAGATCTCGATACTTCTCGGAACAAGAAGACATAATCCAGACACCTTACAATATATCATTCAAATCACCATCATAAAATAACAATTTACTGGATACATGATGAAGCAGAAAAACATGACCTATAATCAAGAATAAAAGCAGTCAACAGAAAAGACCAAGAGTTTCCGAGATGTTTAAATTAGAAGACAGTGAATTCGAATCAATTATTATAATGTGTTCAAGAAAGTAGGGGAAAAGAGGATCATAATGAATAAACTGTGGAATTTAAACGTAAAAATGTAAATTAAAACAAAAGTCTACACTTGGAAAGTTCAATTTTCTGAGTTGAAAACTTCATTGAACTTCACAGCAAGGAAGACTACAAAATATTTACTAAACTTGAAGATTTATTGATACAAAGTTCCCATTCTGAACAATAGAGAGCAAGGAGATTGAAAAATATGAAGTGTCTTAGTGGCTTGTAGTACAGTATCAAGTTAAATATATGTGTAATTTGATTCCAAGATGGAAAAAAACAACAGAGATTAAGAAAAATTACTTAGGAAATATTTCAGCAATGCATTTAAAAATTTGTTTTAGGTTATCTAACATCTAGGTGTTTCACATTGAAAAGAATATTCAGAATGTCTAGTCTGCCTTACTGCCACAAATGGAAGTTCAATGCATTAATTTTTGAGCTGATAATTATTATTTTCAGTATTTTCCAAACCTGTCCACTTCTACCCTTCACAAATGACAGTATAGGGATACAAAAGAATTAGTGAACTTTCCTAATATACCAACAGGAGATAAAGTAAATGTTAGTGAATCAATCTCTGAGTAAAAACTACATGGTATTCTCATCTCAGTATTTTTGTCAATCGTATAATAAAGACATCAACTATGTAGTGTCACTCACCGTGTGTTTTTCATGTACAATAATGATACTTAGGACTCACTGAATTGCTTTTCCAGTAAGAAGCAAAAGAAATGAAATGATATACATATTGTTATAAAGATGGCAAACGCTGTTTTAGATGACCTTTCTGTCTTCATCAATGAAATGTAGACTAGAATGCAGTGTGACATCAAATGTCTCCCCCTATTTTTGAACACAATGGTATTATTAAAATATACACTGTATAGGATTCAATTTATTTCTACCTATCATAGGGTCACTTGCAAACAGTTAACAAAATCATCAGGCTATAGGTATATTTTGACTGTAGTCATTTTCAACACCAATTATCTTTTTTCTTTGTCCACATTACTGAGTGTCTAAGACAGAATGTCTCATACTGTGGACCTATCAAGCTTTCTTGGTGGCATGCCAGAAGGACTTAATGCCTAGAATGACTGTATACACTGGTCCATCCTCCTTGAGAAGATAAAACAACTGCAAAGTTAATTTTATAGTAAATTATCCCTAAGATGGCATGGGATAAAATGCAAACTTCCTCTGCATTTTCCAAAATGAAACCTAGCATTCAAAGCCATCCTTTACTCCCAGGAGAAGCTTGACACTAAATTGGAGCAGGCATTTACTTTGCTGATAGAGGTACTTTAACAGCACCATTTAAAAAGTACTGGATTAAGGAAGTATATTTCATTTTGTTATTTAATCTTTAAATATTTTTTTGAAAAAAAAATTATTGATGTGACTTATCATAAGAATACTGCATAATATGGCTATAAACATAGAATTAGAAGTTTTTAAAAAACAATTTCAGTAGAACCACCAAAAGACTCAGGGGAAGAATAACATATTTCCTTTGAGACTGGATCATCTGCAACAGGGAAGGTTTTGGGTCTTTTCAAGGGTATGCATTTGATTTCAGTCTTAAAGATGTCCATCAAGCACCTCTACACAAAAGTAAGTTAAATAGTTTTTTTGCACAAACATGATTTTTCTGTTTATGCAACTCCTTTTAGAGGAATCAAATGTGATTCCCTTTATATAAAAAATGAAATGCAAATAGGACCGCTTAGATATACCTCGTATCCCCTTACAAGGAAAACTAAGCTGAGTGATAAAAGAAAGAAGAGCTGATACACTCACACACACACACACACACACACACACACACACACACTTTTTTTTAAGGACTGTTGGTTAATTCTCCTTACGTCTGCCCCGAGAATAGGTTTCTACCTTGTATCTAAGTATGTATGTTTTCTCTGATTTAATGTAGACTCAGGAAGAGGCTCAGAGAGATATTGCCTTAAATATACTGGCAGCAAGAAAAAGTAAAAGCATTAAGTAGAATTTACTATAAAATATCAGAAACAATTTTTATTACTTTGTCTAATGCCACAAAGTTAAAGTAGATTTGTATTTTAATAGTAACAATAAATAAAAAGCATTCCATAGTTTAAAAGTTGAGTCAAAGTAATATAACATTAGATATTAGAATAAAAAATCCAATGCTATTTAAGAGGCCCTTCATTTTAAAAGTCATAATTCGATAAATTATTCTGACTTTATGAATTTTATTAGTAACAAGTTTTCAAGCTAACAATTTATGAGAGTTTCATCACAGACATTCACTTTTGCTAATATCTGATGAATTATTACCAATGGAGCTAAGAACAAAGTTAAGCTTGCTCAACTATATACTTATACAGGAATATAGAAAAACAAACAGATCCTCCTCTTGAATACACTTATCTGCCATGGATATCACTGAGAAATACACACACATTACAAAGAGTAGGTATACAAGAAATGTTAGATTTAGTTTGAAATATTCTATATTCAAATTTAAGCTTTAGGTTGAGCCATACCCTTCTTAGTTGTGACTTGCTCAAATATAACAGAAATGCATACTGTTTAACTTATTCTTGTTTCATAAACATTTTTTGCTCTAAACTAGTTTCAAAATTCTTCTTAGTTTCACATCAGGTCCAAGGAAATGAAAGAGATCTGATAGAGGATCTCTGCCACTGCTAATCTCCTTTGATTCCACAACTTTATCCATGGGTATCCATTGCTTCTCAGTAAATTTTCTACTTTAGCCCTGGATTGTCACAATAGCAGTAATCAAAAAGCATTCATGTACTTATAAGTATCAGGAAAAGGATTAATATAAGCACAACCAGTCTGTGACCAATCCAAGTTCAACTGAATTGTGACAATATAAAGACAAGTTTATTTTCTGCATATGTGCCTATGATGCTGGGGAGAAAAGTTGTAGAAATAGGAATTTCTGGTTCTTTTTTCACTCATTATATCTTCATTAACATTTTCTTTCCAACTGACACTATCTTCAGTGTCAGCACAGAGTGCAATGTATGCTAAAGATTTCTTCCAGCATGTGGAATAATCTCCATCTTTTCCAAACCAAACTCTAAGTCACCAGTTCTATGGCCACAAAACTTACCATCAGCTAACTGCAACACACGTTTCTCCCTCTATTATTCTTGAGTAATAAAGATGAGTCAAAGTCCTCACTGACATTTATGCATAGAACTAGAATGCTTTCAAGAGTTGTTTATGAGCATATTTACTTTCCTAATTGTATTTGCTTGAGTGAATATCACGATTTACTTGCACACTAAGTCAGATCATCCACTGTAAATAATAGTGCCATACAAATGTGACTTAGGATTATTGTAATCAACAAGCACTGATCAAAATTGTTCTGAAGAGTTTGGAACAACTGATCAAAAACTGCTCAGTAAAACTCATAGACGATGCAAACGCACAATCAGAAATTAGCAATCTTTATGCAATTGAATAAAATTTTTCAATTTTTAATATTTTCCTTATTTGTTGAGACAGCATACAGTGCAATAAGTGTAAAGGTCCATAAGCTCTCCAAAAACTGTGACATGATCTTAGTCATTTCTGTATCTTCAGTATGCCTCAGTGCAGAACATACGCATAATTCATCAATTTAAAATGCACATTCATGGGGTGCCTGGGTGGCTCAGTCAGTTAAGCATGTGACTCTTGCTTTTGGCTCAGGTCACGATCTCACGGTTCATTTTGTACCCCGTGTCAGGCTCTTTGCTGACAGCACGGAGCCTGCTTAGAATTCTCTCTCTCTGCCCCTCCTCTGCTCACACTCTCTGTCAAAAATAAAAATAAATTAAAAAAAAAATGCACATTCTTGATAATTTAATATCTCTGAAACTGGAATGTATCTTACAATCAATGACATGTCATAGTTTCTTTATCTTTTTTTTTTCTCCTCAGTGGAACATACATATTAGTGCATCTTAAAATCAATGATACTTTTGACTCAATTGAACACAGGGTAGTAGGTAATGACTAAAAGTTTATTGAACTTGAAAAGCAGCATATTATGGTGGAAAGATAGTTCTAGGATCCAGCTTAGAGATATATGACAATATATGGACTGAAGCAATAGTGTTTGTGAAGAGAATGGATTTGAGCGTAATAGTGGATATTTTTAGCAGAGGGGATGTGCTACTTTGACTTGGTAGAGACAAAAAGAAAATGGAAATTTTGTTAATGGATAAAAGGACAGGCACATCTGCCTCACATGTAGAGTGGAGATTTGGAGAAATGAGGTGACATCAAATGCAGGGGAGGAGCAGGGATGATTAAGGAAGAGAACACATAACTCTTGTATATTTTAGTAAAGTGAAAGACAAGATCTTTCAACTGAGGATGCTGCCAGCTCTAGATACAGAGCTGCGAAAGGCTAGTGAATAATTTGGTTCTTCTTGGAGTGCTTGGGTGGCTCAGCTGGTTAAGTGTCTGATTCTTGATTTTGGCTCAGGTCATGATCTCACAGTTCATGAGACTGAGCCCCGTGTCAGGCTCTGTGCTGCCTGCTTAGAATTCTGTCTCACCCTCTCTCTGTCCCTCCCCCTCTTGCACGGGTACCTGAGCTCGCCCTCACCCTCTCACTCAAAATAAATAAATAAATTTAATAATAATAATAATAATAATAATGATAATAATAATTTGGTTCTTCTTATACATAAAAAATGAGAATCCTAAAGTAATGTTTTATGAGGTTCTTATCTCAATCACCTAGAGGAGAGGTACAGTCCTATAGCAAAAGGAGTTGAAAAGAGGCCTCCTCCATAGGTTCTTTATTTATAACACAGACAATTTCCTCTGGTCCAGTGTTTATACCCCATTCAATAAAACAAAATCCCTGAGATTGAAAGCACTATTGAAATATTTAAAAACCAGTCTCATGGCATGTTTTAAATGAATGAACATGCCTTAAATTTATCTGATCAAATTAATCTGGTCAAACCAAAAACCTTAATAGCAACTACCATTAGGAAGAAAGAATGGGAAGGAAAAATCTAGTTTTTATATTAAAAAGAGTTAAGTAAAAAAGGAAGAATGGACCTATTATAATTCCAAGTTAAATACCTTAGGCCATCCCAAGGGCAATTCTAAGTCTGAACTTAGATTGGATAAGACAAAAATAAATAAAAATAAAGGTAGAGTTTAAAATTCTCTTTATATATGTAAATCCAAATTGTTATGTGTCAGAATTCTTGTACATTATAATCCTGGCTTTTGGTCAGGTTGGCCAGGTAATAAATTATGTAGTTTTGTGTTCACATGGAAACATTTGCTTTATTACGTTGGGTAGCAGCACTACTTATTAGAAAACTCAGCATCATAGGCTGAAAAAGTGCAACACTGCATTCTTGGTCTTGGGGGATTCTAGGATAGAAACCGTCTTGCTGTTTTTAATCATTCTCCCTGTTTCTGCCAGAGCCCAGGAGGGTTGGCCCCACTTCTGGGGAGAAGTAGAATTAACACCTTACATTGAGCAATTGCACTCTCCACAGAAACAGTTTCATTTATGTTTTGGGGTCTTGAACCCATAATAATCAGATTATGAAAGAAATCCATCCCAATACCTATATGACTTTCTCTGAGACTTATTTTTTTAAACATTTTTAATGTTTATTTTTGGGAGAGAGAGAGAGAGTGGGGGAGGGGCACCGAGAGAGGGAGACACCGAATCCAAAGCAGCCTCCAGGTTCCGAGCTGTCACGAAAGTGCATGATGCGGGGCTCCAACCCATGAACCGTGAGGTCATGACCTAAGCCGGAGTTGGACACTTAACCAAATGAGCCACCCAGGTGTCCCTCTCTAAGGCTTATTGTAATTCTTTTTTTTTAATCCGAAAACATTCAAGATTCTTAAAGTGTCCAGTGGTGCTCTTGTAGTCTTTATTAACCGACACCTTTGGAAACCACGTTTTGTGTGTCCCTTATTCTGCCTCCAGAAGAGGCAGAAGTGAAAAAGTGGAAGGCATGTTTGACCCATGATTGGGAGGTAGAAAGGCAGTTGTGTTAGTACAAGGGAGGGAATCTCTGGTGGTAGCAAATGTACCACAGATAGGGCTTATTATATTATTGATGCTATTTGCACTGAGAAATAAAATCATAATGTGGTTGATTTATAGGGGGAAAGGAAACCATTACAGAAATACAACTCTTGTAATAGGTTTAGTAAGAAAGGACAATGAGTGAAAATTTTAATAATTTGTGTCCTCAAATTGCACTTGCACAAAATAAGCAAGAAGAATCTGGTCTCGTGATGAGAGCAAAGAGCAGGCAGGAAAAGGGGTGGGTATGCACAGGCCAAGAATAGCCTGCTGGCCACAAGGGAGGTGTGGGAAAAGGAAGGAAGAAGGAAAAAAAGATAAGAAACAAAGAACGTCAAGTAGGGTGATCTGAAGAGTCACTAAGCTTCATGCTCAAAGTCATGCAAAGCTGAGAAAGCAACTTTTCCCTCTAGCACTGAAAAGGTAGCATTGCATAGTGTATCCACCTGTTGTGCCATGTGGTCCTGACAGAATTCGTATAGGAACCACAGGCTTTCCGTTTAAGTCTTGATCCCCAGAAATCACCAATTTTAAGAAAACAGCAATAATAATTTCAGAATTCACAGTAACCCATTCATACAATATAAATTCCATTAACAATTTTAGCTGTCCATTTGAGACAAATTGAAGCAATTTTTCACTGCGTTGGGTATTTTTTTAAATGAATATTTTGCTTGTTTGTTTTCACTAATTTACTGGTAAATTTACTTGAAATGGTCAATCCAGCTCTATAATTATGCAAAGCTAATGGATTTCTTGGACTAAGTCATTAGATAATTATATTAGTTAATGTTCTTTTGGTTGCAAGCAATGAAAGTGGACTCTGTTGGCTCCAACAAAACAGAAACCTTAATGGCAAGACAGTGAAATCGCTTATGTCATGAAAAGAACAGTCGTGTAAACAAGTCTTACAAAGGGATTGAACCAAGCCAGCTTGAAATACTCTGGTCCTTTCCTCTAGACCAGAGCAGAGGCAAGCAAACTTTTTTTTTTTTTTTCATTTTGTTTTTTTCAATCAAGAGTCAGATAGCAAACATTTTAGGCTTTGTGGGCCAGACAGTCCCTTTGCATTACTAGATGCTACCACTGTGGCGTGAAAGGAGCTACACACAATGCGCAAATGAGTGAGCAGGGCTGTCCTCTAATAAATCTTTACAGATGTACACGGAAGTGTAAATATCATGGAATTGTCTTGTGCCATGAAATATTATTCTTCTTCTGACTTTTTTTCTCCAACCATTAAAAAAATGCAAAACACAAAAATAGGCAGCCTGGACTGGCCTGGTAGACTTTGTCCACTTTTCCTCGAGGAGGCAGCCAAGAACCCTCAAGGACGTTCGATCTCTCTTTGTTCAAAGTTTAAAATTCTGGAAAAGAAAATCCTATTGTCTTATTTGAAGCTGGTTTTCTACTCTTAGATCGAATGTCCTCTGCCAGACGGGAAAGGCCACACAAGGCAGGCAGAGGCCCAGAGAGGAAGCTGACCTATCCTGGTTATCAGAGGCAATTATCACAAAAGACTGGGCAGGGGATTGTTAAGAACTAGGCAGCCCCCTCTGCAAAAAACAAACAAACAAACAAAAAAAAAACCTACCACAATAACATTATTTCTTTTTCTTTGTCTCCAGAGTATTAACAAATGTAAGTCCTTAATAGATAGGAACTTGGTTAATCAGTGCATCCACACTTAAACTTTGTTTTGTCTCTATCTTTTCTTGTCTTTGAGATACGAAATAAATTCTCCAGGCGGGACACTAAGAGCCACTAAACATCAGTGCAACCTTGCTTTGATCTATCCCACATTCCATGAGATCTTACTTGAAAAAGTTTCAGAAGCTTAAAACACTTCAGCTGCTTAACGATGTTTAAAGCTACTACCCTCATGAAAATACGTACTTTGTGAAGAATGATGTAGAGATCCTTCATAATCTCATCTCAACAGGAATGATTAATCTGACCTCAACAGACACTAATAATCTGCCACCTCCCCATACGCCCCCTGTCCCTCCTCTACTGGTCTCAAAACACATTGTACACAGCGTTGTGTCTTGCAGGACGTTCTATCTAAAACATACTTTCTGCTTTTTTCCTTTCCTTAAGAACTCCTGTTTGGCATTCATTAACCCACACAGAGTTAATCGTGCTTTTAAAACACGGCTTTTCCTTAGTGTAGATATATCACATTTGCCTAATTTCTTTCAAATATTGAAGTACAACTAATAGTTTAGGCTTTTATTATTTGTTTCCCCTTTGGTCTCTCCCATCGTATACATTTTGATTAAGTGTAAGATGCTCTAACTTTTCCCACACTGTGCCATCTGCGTACCCTCTGCCCTCTCTCTTAACCCAAAGTTACATATCCCATAAATCTTTATTGACAATACTAGAGTTATATTTGAACTACCTAAAAATAAGAAATGGGAGGTTTTTCTCCTACCTGCATGCATTATGTTTAAAATAGCTTTGGGGAAATGACCTTATTTTTTATAGCCTATTAGAATAGGCATAATTCTACAATGGCCTTCAAGATTCCCACCTACTGATGTAAACATACCTGCTTTATCCCAACCCTTCTTCAAGTGTGAGCTTGACCTATGAATATGGTGGGCTATAACTCTCATAAAACAAGAAATGTTTTTGAACATTTATGTTCATGACATGAAACAAGAAATTTTGCAGATGTAGTTAATCCTAATTAGGTGGCTCTGATTTAATAAAAAGTGATATTATCCTGGTGGGCATGACCTAATCAGGTGAGCCCTTTAAAAGAGGGAGAGATTTCAGAGAAATGCTCTTGTGCTGGCCTTGAAGCAATGAATGGATAAGTAAACATAATAAATAAATAAAAAATAAATAAATAAATAAATAAATAAATATTTCACACAATGGAATATTGTTCAGCCATAAGTAAGAGGGAAATACTGCCATTTGCAACCATATGAATGAAACTAGAGGACATTATGTTAAATGAAATAAGTCAGACAGAGAAGGACCAATATTGTATGATCTCACTTATATGTGGAACTTTAAGAAAAAGAAAAAGAATATCAAACTCATAGACACAAAGTAGAATGGCAGTTACCAGGGGCTGGGGGTGTTGGGGGGACAAATAAGAAGACATTGGTCAAGGGTACAACCTATCAGTTATGCGATGAGTAAATTCTAGATGAGTAAATTCTAATGTACAGCATGGTGACTACAGTTAACAATATTGTATTACATACTTTAAAATGTGTTAAGAGAGCAGGTATTAAGTGTTTTCATCACACACATACACAAAGATAACTATGTGAAATAAAAGGTGCATTAATTAACTTGGTTGTGGTAATCATTTCACCATGTATATTAAATTATAGTGAACACTTTAAATATATACAATTTTCAATAAATCTGGGAAGGGGGAAAATGATGGAAGATGAGACAAATTTCTGTTTTGTAAAAGGACCTATGGATGGGACCAGGTGGAAGCAAACAGATGGAGACAAATTGTGTCCCAAAGAGCTATACTAAAGAATCACAAACAGGAGCTTCAACTGCATCTGACTTAGCATGATTTTGATGATGATGAGATTTTGGACTTTGAAGTGCTGATATCTAGATTTGATTTTGGATTCTGAGTGGAAGCTATGATGAAATTTA